>NC_041344.1:2059938-2084938 GCF_004354835.1 Perca flavescens | reverse complement strand
AGTGACGTCATTACGCGACGTGAACATCATGGAAAAGCAGGGTGTTGGGGGTGGGAATCACTTTTTCTTCTCTTTTTCATCAAACTGCAGTTTTTGCAAGTTCCTGCAAATTTTTGCAAGTTCTCGCAGTTTCATCGCATAAAATTGCATAAATATCATATAGCTTATTCCATTGCATATTTTAAGAAAACGTGCCGCATAATCAAGAATTTTTGACCTACAACAATCACAAAAAAACTCCGCATTTTTCTGGAAGTACTGGATATGACACAACTTAACATCGAAATACTGCTATTTCAAAAGGCAATTCACACATTACATTTCAGATGATTGTCTATTCATGTCATTACAATCATCTAACTATCAATCAATCCAACTGACCGTATATGTGTGTGTGTGTGTGTGTGTGTGTGTGTGTCTCTGTGTTACTGTGTGAGTTTTTGTGTGTGTGTGTGTGTGTGTGTGTGTGTGTCCAATGGGCCGGTAGGTTGTTTTTTTCTCCCATCTAGTGTTGAAATCATATATCAACAATCAACTCTCTCGCACCACTCAGTTCAAAGTACTGTACGTATCACACATAGGCACATATGTATATATATATATATATATATATATATATATATATATATATGTGTGTGTATGTGTGTGTGTGTCTGTCTGTCTGTGTGTGTGTGTGTTTCTGTGTGTATGTGTGTGTGTGTGTGTGTAATATAATATATATATATATGTGTGTGTGTGTGTGTGTGTGTGTCTGTCTGTGTGTCTGTGTGTGTGTGTGTCTGTATGTGTTACTGTGTGTGTGTATATATGTGTGAGTGTGTGTTTCATATCAGTACAGAATACAAAGAGCCATAGTCGGAATAACTTTCATACCACCAGCCTCCTGTTCATTTCTCTGACCTTAAAATCTGTCGTACTGATCATAACCCTTTATCCGTTGTTATCAGTTTTTATCAGTTTCAGACTATAATAAGCACTCAGAACGGGAGTTGTGTAACTGGCCTCTGGCTCCGTTGCAGAGGTTCCCCTCACAGCAGGTGAATGGAAGTCCTCCGGCCCACGATTTATCCCTGGTGGTGCACAGCTGTTTGGACACACAGCCCTTCATGGTCACACTGACTGCTGCTCGGCTCTCTGGGACCAACACAGTAATGTTAGTGGGAGGTGTTTGAATACAGCTAACTATACAACTATACAAGGTTGGGTATTGTTTGGTTTGGATACTTTTAAAACGGTACCGGTGCCTTAAAGGTGCCTGAACCGATACTTTCAAAAAAAAAGAAGGGTACTAAATAACAGTTGGCGACATTAAAGAACAGCTTGTTTATTGCTAAAGGCCATATGCTCAAAATTAAATTTAATAATAATGTAATAACTTATAACAATAATTTATTTCAATAGTAAATTTCTGTTGAACGACAAAAACAACCACCAAATGGGAAAAGGGTATTTGACAATAACTTTGAATGCACCACGAAGCTGTCGATTACTAGTTTCATTGAACGCACCGTCTGTGATTTTCCGACAACGGCAGCTGCAGATTGTTAGATCCCGGTATTGGAATACACAACAGTGAAATACAGACAAACTTTACACCATGTAGCGTTAGCTGTCAGCATTGTAACTGTGTTTAATCCAGCTACTAGCTAACGGTAGGCTAACGTTAGCGGCTGTCGAGTGTAGTGTTAACTAGCGTCACGTGCAGCGATGTTTCTGTTGTCTGTAACGTCTGTTTCAGAGCATCATAGAGAAGCGCAGTAGGGGTGGGAATCACCAGAGGCCTCGCGATACGATATCATCACGATACGATATCATCACGATACGATATCATCACGATACGATATTATTGCGATTTCAAACATATTGCAATCAAGGCCGGATTTACCACCAGGCCGATTGGGCCGGTGCACGGGGGCCTCCGACCTCTAGGGGGCCTCCAAGACCCCACTAACTGTGTGGCCTCATCCTTTTTTTTTTCTATTTAAAATTAAATTACAAATAAAATTAATTAATTAGTGTGTGTTTGTGTGTATGTGTGTTAACAATAATTTAGTTGCACACAAAAAAGTATTATGATCAGTTTTTAGGCTGTGTCTGATGACTACGAGTCAGGTTACCACGGAAACTGTTGATAGCGACAAGACAGGCGGTGGAGGATAGAGAGAGAGAGAGAGAGAGAGAGTAGAGGACATCGAGAAAACAAAACAAACAACATGGATAAAAAACGGTGGAGCAGCGGAGCCACAAAACGGAAATCTAAAAGGGAGAAGGATAGCAGAGAGGATTTAATTATGAGCAATATTCCAACCATCTCTACTTTTTTCACAAGTCGTCTCGACGCAAATAAAGAGCGTGGCGGCGCCTGCGGTGATGCTAGCGATGAGGAGTTTAGCACAACATCCAGCCTGGCTATTTCAGATGAACAATTAGAACAACATCAGGACAGGGACACGACAGAGAACCACAGCCCTGCTGGAGTGACAGACACCTGTTTAAATGCCCCCCCCCACGGTCTCCGACTCCGCAGGTGGCAGAGACCCGGCGGTATGTAGCTACGTTACCAGTTTGACAGCCTCAAAATGTAGGTCTATCTACTACTTTTCCCACTTATTAAACACCCTGATTATTATAGATACCCCGATCGGCGCCGAAGCCTTCCGAATCTGTGTCCACTGACCCACCTAAATAAATATGGTTTTCTGATGTAGCTAGAGCCCAGCACCTCTGCTCTCTCCCCATATGATAGGTTGCTTTTTAAATCATGTAACGTTATTGTATTATTAGACTGTTCATTTTTATGACAAGAAACACGGTCTAAGCTTATCAATGCATTTAAATGCATCATATGTGGGAGTCATTCTCTAGTTGAGGGTACTTTCACGTCATTTCACATGCATATTTTAAAATATTTTTTGCTTTTTCCGTCAGTTCACTGCAGAGAATCGGTGAAGTATAGCTTTGTTGTTTTTAATAATTTTAGAACCGATCGTCGAGAGCCCCACTCGGTGCCATGTCTGCGCGCGTGTGTGTGTGTGTGTGTGTGTGTGTGTGTGTGTGTGCGTGCATGCGTGCGTGCATGCGTGCATGTGTGCTGTAGTAAAGAGAGAGATTGGGAGAAGGAAGTTTGTGTGAGGTGGACCTGCTCACCACAGACCCAAATCTTCTCAGCTGTTGCTACTGTCATATGCTGCTGTTTCTTCATGTGGCACATAATGTTTGGCACATTGTATGGGTCACTTCTTATATCATAACAAGGTAATACAATGTGTAATCAAGTGATGACTGATTAACAGTAATGTAAATGCAAGTATAGGCTCTTAACCTTGCAGTTTTGCACATATTTAAGACTCAATTTCTCAATTTCTTTGTCACAGTTAAGTTTGAGAAAGTTGGTTTGCATCCATGATTTAATTTCACTGAGGCCAATGGTCAAAGTGGAGTGAGTTAGTGGTGATGGATTTGGTGGAGATGTAGAGCTGAAAAATATCGGTAAAATTATGACATAGAATAAAATAGTTGCCATACATTAAGTTGTGCAACTTAAAGGTCCAATATGTAATATTTGTACTGTAATAAATCCAAAAATGACACCAATGCCTCATCGGATATTAAGGAAACATGTTAAACTGAAATACTATCTTTTCTGACAACAATGCTAATTTCAATATTTTTCTTTTTGAAATTTACATTCCGTGACGGAATTTATGTTTATGTTTTGATCTGTGTGTTGTTATATACGGCCCAGTTTGACAGGCAGGCCGGGTTGCCAGATATACCTGTAAAAACGTAAACCCAGCACGCTACAGCTGTAACGGTAGTACAGCCATGAAAGCAGCAAACAAACGAACAGGATCAACGGAGATAGATTCTACATGACATAAAAAAAAGAAAACAGCATGTTTCTAACAGTTGCGTGACCAGAGACGTAACAACCCCCTGGTAAATATTGGAGATGTGTTTGAAAGATGGAGACAGCTTAGAGCCCAAAAGGACGCAGAGTTGGCTTATTTTCTCCTGAACAGGTAAGCATTAGCTTCAGGCTAATTTATCACAGCTACTAGGGATGGGCATTTTTTGTCATTTCAACATTTGTGTACTCACATTGAATTATATAGCTAGAGTACCCGAGTTGGTTAATCGCAAAAACAATTGAGACATAGCCAGTAAAATGATCCCGACTGGTCCTGGCTAACGCCGCCATGCTAACCCTGCTAACTGTTAACGTTACCGGGAGGACCAGGCAAGCAGCCTATGGCTGTTTACAGCGTAGCCTCTTCAGCGGCTGGAGCCGATAACGGCGAAGTTATTTTAAGCCACGAGAGGGGGGCTGTAAATCAGGAAGAGAGGACTGTGAGTTTGCAGTGTGTTTAGCGATTGTTGCCGTAATTCTAAGCCAATGAAGTGTGTTTCGTCGGCAAGGTAGTGGTATTTTTAGCGTTTCGTATTGTAATTCTAAGCCGAGGAAGTGTGCCTGACTGGCGTGTGGAGAGGACAGTGAGGTTGTTGTGTTTTTAGCGGTTCATACTGTAATTTTAAGCCGAAAAAGTGTGTCTGTCAGTTGGTTACAGAGCTCCACGTGAGCACGGGCTTTTATGACTGTCAATATAGCCAGCATCTAACGTTAGCTACTCCGCTGGGCTGTGGAGTAATGTCTGGCTATGTGAGAAAAGCGTCCAGCTACATTGTTGTGAATGCTGCGGTCTCAGCCTGGCAACCCCCGTGAACTTTGAGTCTGGGCAGGAGGGAGCGGGGGAGACGACTCTCCAGTATTTTGAATTGGTAGTGCAGTAACTATTTTAACCGCTAGCTGCCAGTATTACACAAAATATTACATATTGCACCTTTAACTTTGAGAACTACATTTCACGCTGAGAGTGAGCTGTATAGGCCTATACGTATATATAACTTATACTCAACCTATTTTCAGAGACAGTGAGAGAGAGTAAAAGAGGTACTCAACAATCAGCTGTTTTTCCAAAGTCAGCTCTTTAGGCTGTATTTTCATAGATTTGAATCTGCTTTATTGTAATAAATTCTGTTGATTTTGTTCTGTGATAGTTTCAATTTTGTCCTTTGTTTTATAGATATTTATAGTCACAATTAACATCACAAGAAATGGAGTTGGAGAAAGTGGTTTTGTTTTAAACTAAAGAAAAACCCACAGCTTACTTTTACTGTTTCTAAAAATGTAGATGCTGTGTGAGTTTGGGCCATAAGTTCTGAGAGGGTGGAGGGGGGGCCTCCAAGATTTTGTGCCCAGGGGCCTCTGCATCCTAAATCCGTGCCTGACTGTCTATGGATTTAATAATCATCGAACTTCCACCAACCAATGAAACGAGTTCTAGCCAATCAGATGCAAAATAGAGCAGGTCTTTGCCGAAATGTCAGAGTGTGTTGCCGGTGTGGTCTCTGTGGTAACACGGCTAAAAAAAATGTAGGCAAAGTTTATCAAACTTGGAGCATGTAGATACAGGCAGCTTTAGTTGAGAAAGTAGTTGAAAACAAATGGCGCTGGGCATGAATGGAGGACAAGAGGAAAAGGATGGAGACGGGAAGCCGTTTAGCACTTGGTGTCTCAAACTGAGGGAGCCGGGAGCTTCTGCAGCGCATGTTTCGGACGGCACCAGCGGTAAGACGGGGCATGCTAGTCATTAGATGCTAGTCACAAAGCTTCGGTCCGTGCTCTCTGTCATACGAGTACGTTACCGGCAACGACGGCTACCGTTAAGACTGTTCCTTTACTGACCGGCCGTGATACAAACAATACGATTAGTCATTAACGATGGCCACTGTGTAAAAGCTATCTGAAGCCCAAACTGCCTTGACAAAGCTGTCTGTTTGGAGTCAGCATGGCAGGTATTTAAACATCGGCCTTGTCCCAGAGTCTAGACGTCTAGCTATATGAAAAGATAAACAATGCGACGTTTTTAATAAATGTAAATAAAGCAGCTAATGGACAAAATCTTGAATGTACTAATTCGCCAAAGTAGTAAGGTTTAGTTTTCACAATGATTCATTTTAGGATTATGATATTATTGTATTGTATGTAAATCCACATTGACTCTTTATTTAACATATGGTTGGAAGAAGTAAAAATTGATCCAAAACCTTTTGGTCTTTCAAAATTATGACTTTTATTATTGTGTAATGTCGGAAGGAATTTAACGGTTTTGCCAGTAAGATTAACTTTAGTGAGTGCATATTGAAATATTATACTGTTGGTTGGCAAAAAATGCATCAGATTGATGCTTTAAAATATGGAATATTTAAAATGTTCTTCCAGGGGAGCATGCCCCCAGACCTCTCTAGAGGGGTAATATCCTCCTCACCTTTTTCACCCCTGACCCGTTTTCATGCCTTAATAAAGATAATGAGTTGACTAGAAATGGTAGTTGTAGTCATGCACGTGCAGAGAGGAGGGGGGATGTTTTATATCAGTACAGAATACAAAGAGCCATAGTCAGAATAACGTTCATACCACCAGCCTCCTGTTCATTTCTCTGACCTTTTAACACTGTCACACTGATCATAACCCTTTGTCAGTTGTTATCAGTTGTTATCAGTTTCATTATTATATTTATATTTCTTTATTTGTAAAACTAATCATAACCCTTCAATACCTTGCCATAACCCTTTATCAGTTTTTATCAGTTTTTGTCTGGGTTAATATATTTCTTTAACTGTAAAACTAATCAATAACCTGCCATATCTTTTAGTGCAGCGCTTTTCAACGGTCTGCATCTGAACACAAACAGAAAGTCAATCTGGACCATAACTCTTGTGTTATGAATAGACACCTTATAAAATGTAACGTTTCCTATTTTAAAATACATTTTCTTCTTTATGTGTGTGTGTCTGTGTTTTATATTACAGTTTTTTACAATCACTTTGGCACTAATTTCAGGTCCTTGACATCATTTTTCAAAACTCTAGACACAAAACTCACAACCAATGATCACATTACATTTCACAGTCCCTCCAGAAAAATACTGAGTTTTTTTGTGATTATTGTGGGCAAAAATCCTTGATTATGACGCACGTTTTCTTAAAAAATGCGATGGAATATGTGGGATTTTTTTGCAATTTTATGCAATGAATGTGTGTGTGTGTGTGTGTGTGTGTGTGTGTGTATGTGTGTCTCTCTGTATGTGTGTGTGTGTGTGTGTGTGTGTGTGTGTGTGTGTGTGTGTGTGTGTGTGTGTGTGTGTGTGTATGTGTCTCTGTGTGTGTGTCTGTGTGTGTCTCTGTGTGTGTGTGTGTGTGTGTGTGTGTGTGTGTGTGTGCGATGAATGTGTGTGTGTGTGTGTGTGTATGTGTGTCTCTCTGTATGTGTGTGTGTGTGTGTCTCTGTGTGTGTGTGTGTGTGTGTGTGTCTGTGTGTGTCTGTGTCTGTGTGTGTGTGTGTGTGTGTGTGTGTGTCTGTGTGTGTGTGTGTGGGTGTGTTTTATATCAGTAGAGAATACAAAGAGCCATAGTCAGAATAACGTTCATACCACCAGCTTCCTGTTCATTTCTCTGACCTTTTAACACTGTCACACTGATCATAACCCTTTATCAGTTGTTATCTGTTGTTATCTGGTTTCATTATTATATTTATGTTTCTTTAACTGTAAAACTAATCAATACCCTTCCATAACCCTTTATCCGTTGTTATCAGTTTTTATCAGTTTCAGACTATAATAAGCACTCAGAACGGGAGTTGTGTAACTGGGTGCTGGCTCCGTTGCAGAGGTTCCCCTCACAGCAGGTGAATGGAAGTCCTCCGGCCCACGATTTATCCCTGGTGGTGCACAGCTGTTTGGACACACAGCCCTTCATGGTCCCACTGGCTGCTGCTCGGCTCTCTGGGACCAACACAGTAATGTTAGTGGGAGGTGTTTTAATACAGCTGACTATACATCGGGGAATGGGTGGGTGGGTCTGTGTCTGTGTGTGTTTGTGTGTGTGTGTGTGTGTGTGTGTGTGTGTGTCAGAGATGTTCACAAGTCATTTTGTGGAAGTCCAAGTCGAGTCTCAAGTCTTTGAGGGGCAAGTTCAAGTCAAGTCTCAAGTCTTTTGCCACGAGTCCAAGTCAAGTCTCAAGTCTCTGGCCATCTGCTATGTCCCATAAATCTTATGAATTCAAAGCATGTCCAGACAGTACAGTATTAAAATCAGTTGTGGAATAACTTCATGGGGTCTACTTAACACATCCCTCTAGACCTGGTGAAATATTAACCTAAGTCTGTCACATCATATGGATACAACTATACAATGTGCCTGTTCCCAGCATTAGCACAACACTTTGCGATGGTTAGCTTGTTTCCTGTGATGATATATGCTAAATATAACGTATCTTTCATTCAAAAAAATGTCTAATGTCGAAGTGGAAATCAAGAGAATAGTGGCAGCGCCTCACCAGTTACAGAACAACATGCATCTCAACGTCAGTCCAAATTACGCACAATAAGCAGTTTGAACTCAGTGATGTAATGCCATTTATTTTCTAAGTGTTAGTACGCTCAGTGAAACTGAGTCCAGCGCGAGAGAGACCCGACTCAGAGGAGGAGAGGTTAGTGAGACCAGACTCAGAGGAGGAGAGGTTAGTGAGACCAGACTCAGAGGAGGAGAGGTTAGTGAGACCAGACTCAGAGGAGGAGAGGTTAGTGAGACCTGACTCAGAGGAGGAGAGGTTAGTGAGACCAGACTCAGAGGAGGAGAGGTTAGGGAGACCAGACTCAGAGGAGGAGAGGTTAGTGAGACCAGACTCAGAGGAGGAGAGGTTAGTGAGACCAGACTCAGAGGAGGAGAGGTTAGTGAGACCAGCGTCTCCACGGCAGGTGACGGCTGAGCCACGCATGGATGAAATCATGAAATAGGAAATAGGACTACAGTAACAGAAACGTGTGCAGAATTAAGACCCAGTGTTTGGTGGACCGGGTACACCTTGATCACTTAATAGCCTACAAATCATCCACGGGATCAATTACGCATCACATGAGTTTGCTCCCCCGGCACAGCGCTTGTTCCTGGGGAGATGGATCCATGCGTCCCGCCTTCTGTGCGCCATGGATGTCTGAGGCTCAGCAACTACTAACTATAAAGATATAATTTGCCTCTTCCCAGCATTAGCACAACACTTATCGATGGATAGCTTGTTACCTGTGATGATATATGCTAAATGTAACGTCTCTTTCACATTAGCGTGTGAGTGACTGACCTATTTAGGTGCGTTTTGAGATGCCTGATGAAGTCCGACGTTGTTGATCCACACACCTTGTAACTGTTGGCTTACTGCCACGGTTTACAAAGTTATTGACAGCCAAACTAATGACAAAAGGCACAACTCCGGGAGGACTTGGTGTCGCCATCGTCAATGTTTTTTTTTATACGTGAGTGCGCGCACATAAGGCATAACGCATGCGTTACGTTGCACATTATGGCAAAGGGCAGGGGACATACAGCTCGTCATACGTTTCCCCAACGTATAACCGACAATAAAAGAAAATAGAAATACATGAATAAATTTAAAAAGCAATAATTGCATAAAAACATGTTGTTGACGAGTCTCGAAGCTCGAGTCGCAAGTCAAGTCTGAAGTCTTTTGGGTCAAGTCCGAGTCAAGTCTGAAGTCAGTTGTTTGGGCGACTTAAGTGCGACTCGAGTCCAAGTCTCAGACTCGAGTCCCCATCTCTGGTGTGTGTGTGTGTGTGTCTGTGTCTATGTGTGTGTGTCAGTGTTTGTTTGTCTGTGTGTGTGTGTGTGTGTGTGTCTGTGTGTCTGTGCATGTGTTTGTGTTTTATATAAAACATTTTTACAATCACTTTGGCACTAATTTCAGAACCTTGACATCAATATTCAAAACTCTAACACTTGTTTCAATTTCTTGGATACAATACACATAAAGCTAAGATCACGTGTTCAATATGCAGTGCCTCCAGAAAAACACGATTATGCGATCGCATAATTCAACGCATAATCAGCCAAAGTCCACATATTTATGCGGGGGCCGCATTTTTTCATATACGGCGCACTTATGTTGCATAAATTGCAGATTTCCGCGCAAAATATGCGGGGCTTGCATGATTTCATAACCCCCGCATTTTCGTTGCAGTACTCTTAATGCATAGTTGTATGGAAACAGACAAACAATATTCCATGTTTAGATCATGAAAGTTTCAAGATAATGAGATTCATTGTCACCAGTTAGCGTTGAACATGAACCAATCAGAATACAGAATCTATGGATGTAATATTTCATCTTTATTCTTTAATGTAATGTACTACTGTTTATCAGACACTGTGTCTATGGTCCCATGTACTACCTTTACTGTAATGTACTACTGTTTATCAGACACTGTTTCTATGCTCCCATGTACTACCTTTACTGTAATGTACTACTGTTTATCAGACACTGTTTCTATGCTCCCATGTACTACCTTTACTGTAATGTACTACTGTTTATCAGACACTGTTTCTATGGTCCCATGTACTACCTTTACTGTAATGTACTACTGTTTATCAGACACTGTTACTATACTCCCATGTACTACCTTTACTGTAATGTACTACTGTTTATCAGACACTGTGTCTATGGTCCCATGTACTACCTTTACTGTAATGTACTACTGTTTATCAGACACTGTTACTATGGTCCCATGTACTACCTTTACAGTAATGTACTACTGTTTATCAGACACTGTTTCTATGGTCCCATGTACTACCTTTACTGTAATGTACTACTGTTTATCAGACACTGTTTCTATGGTCCCATGTACTACCTTTACTGTAATGTACTACTGTTTATCAGACACTGTTTCTATGGTCCCATGTACTACCTTTACTGTAATGTACTACTGTTTATCAGACACTGTTTCTATGCTCCCATGTACTACCTTTACTGTAATGTACTACTGTTTATCAGACACTGTTTCTATGGTCCCATGTACTACCTTTACTGTAATGTACTACTGTTTATCAGACACTGTTACTATACTCCCATGTACTACCTTTACTGTAATGTACTACTGTTTATCAGACACTGTGTCTATGGTCCCATGTACTACCTTTACTGTAATGTACTACTGTTTATCAGACACTGTTTCTATGGTCCCATGTACTACCTTTACTGTAATGTACTACTGTTTATCAGACACTGTGTCTATGGTCCCATGTACTACCTTTACTGTAATGTACTACTGTTTATCAGACACTGTGTCTATGGTCCCATGTACTACCTTTACTGTAATGTACTACTGTTTATCAGACACTGTTACTATGGTCCCATGTACTACCTTTACTGTAATGTACTACTGTTTATCAGACACTGTGTCTATGGTCCCATGTACTACCTTTACTGTAATGTACTACTGTTTATCAGACACTGTGTCTATGGTCCCATGTACTACCTTTACTGTAATGTACTACTGTTTATCAGACACTGTTACTATGGTCCCATGTACTACCTTTACTGTAATGTACTACTGTTTATCAGACACTGTGTCTATGGTCCCATGTACTACCTTTACTGTAATGTACTACTGTTTATCAGACACTGTTACTATGGTCCCATGTACTACCGTTACTGTAATGTACTACTGTTTATCAGACACTGTTACTATGGTACCATGTACTACCTTCACTGTAATGTACTACTGTTTATCAGACACTGTTTCTATGGTCCCATGTACTACCTTTTTGCTTTTTAAAGTACAAGCAAGTTGAGGAACACTGCATTTGATGTTTTACAGTGCTATCTTTTCTTGCCTATTTCGTAGCTATTTAGTTTTTGGAAAAAAAGACTATTACATTTAGGTGCTAAATAATGTCTGCAAGCAATGAGAGATGCACAGAGGTCAGAGAAACACCAGTAGTGGCCCAAAGTTTCCCAGTATCTTTCTTCTTTGTGTGTGTCTGTCTGTGTGTGTGTGTGTGTGTGTGTGTGTCTGTCTGTGTGTGTGTGTGTGTGTGTGTGTGTGTTTTATATCAGTAGAGAATACAAAGAGCCATAGTCAGAATAACATTCATACCACCAGCCTCCTGTTCATTTCTCTGACCTTTTAACACTGTCACACTGATCATAACCCTTTAACAGGTTTTATCAGTTTTTATCAGTTTCATTATTATATTTATATTTCTTTAACTGTAAAACTAATCAATACCCCGCCATAAGCCTTATCAGTTGTTATCTGTTTTATATCTTTTAGTGCAGCGCTATTCAACGGTCTGTGTCTGAACAGAAACAGAAAGTTAATCTGGACCGGGCCCATAACTCTTGTGTTATGAATGAACCTTATAAAATGTAACGTTTACCATTTTTAAATATATTACCTTCTTTATGTGTGTTTGTGTGTTTGTGTTTTATATTAAAGTTTTTTACAATCACTTTGGCACTAATTTCAGAACCTTGACATCAATATTCAAAACTCTAACACTTGTTTCAATTTCTTGGATACAATACACATAAATAGCCACCCTTTGCTTTTTTTGATAACTCTGCAAACCCTTGGTGTTCTCTCAATGAGCTTCATGAGGTAGTCACCTGAAATGGTTTTACCTTCACAGGTGTGCCTTGTCAGGGTTAATTAGTGGAATTATTTCCCTTATTAATAAAAAAGCAAAGGGTGGCTACTTTGAAGAATCTAAAATATAAGACATGTTTTCAGTTATTTCACACTTTTTTGTTAAGTACATAATTCCACATGTGTTCATTCATAGTTTTGATGCCTTCAGTGAGAATCTACAATGTAAATAGTCATGAAAATAAAAAGGAAACGCATTGAATGAGAAGGTGTGTCAAAATCTTTGGCCTGTACTGTATATATATATATATATATATATATATATATATATATGTGTGTGTCTGTCTGTCTGTGTGTGTGTGTGTGTCTGTATGTGTTACTGTGTGTGTGTATATATGTGTGAGTGGGTGTGTGTGTTTCATATCAGTACAGAATACAAAGAGCCATAGTCAGAATAACGTTCATACCACCAGCCTCCTGTTCATTTCTCTGACCTTTTAACACTGTCACACTGATCATAACCCTTTTATTGGTTTTTATCAGTTTTATATCTTCTAGTGCGGCACTTTCCAACAGTCTGCATCTGAACAGGAACAGAAAGTCAATCTGGAATCGGCCCATAACTCTTGTGTCATGAATAGACACCTTATAAAATACGGAACGTTTCCTATTTTGAAATACACTTTCTTCTTTGGGTGTGTGTGTGTGTGTGTGTCCAACAGGCCGGTAGGTGGTTAAACTATTTCAAAGGGAACCATCTTCTGTAGGAAACTATAAAAAGAAAACACGTCTTTCTTTTTCTTCTTCTTTTTATTGGCAGGTTTTACATTCTGACAGGATCAACTGTAGTCCGGCTCATAAAACATGAGAAATAAATACATAAATACACAAATACATGAATAAATAATCAGACTGAACACTGACAGCTCAGGCTCAGCTCAGATCAATTTATACTGGAAACAATTGAAAATATAGAAAAATAATTATATATATATATATATATATATATATATATATATATATATATATATATATATATAATTATATATAATACTATTCTCTTGCAGATCAACTTTTTTTTTCTATTTTATCTCATTCAGACCATCTGACAGACACAGAGACCCATTTGCCCAACATGCTACACACTTACCAGTTGCACTGCTCAGAGCTTTATTGTATTAGTTTCCTCTTTTCATATTATGAGTCCTTTATTTTGGCGCCTCCTAGCGGAACGGTAATCTTGCATCTAAAAGGGGGGGAAGTAAGGAGGAAAAACACATGTAGCTCTGAAATCGTATGAAGCTCTAGAAAGGGGATAATTAAGCACCTAGCTGGAACGGGAACAAGGTATTGTGTGTTTGATTTGTTAAATGTTCGTGTGCAGTAATATGGAGTTTAATCTATTCCACTGTGAAGTGTTTATGTCATATGAAGTCATGCTAACATTAGATTTTCGGCATTGTGAATGCTGACAGAGGTGACGTCACGGAATTGTTTTATGAATGGTCATATAGGTACGGTTGATGTGGCCTTCAGGTAATGTTTATATTTGTAAGAGCTAATTTTATGTTATTCATCTGTCCTGTAGCTCTTACGGTGTTTCATGAAGAAAAGGTGTAAGGAAAGAGAAGGTATATTTGTGTTCAAATATATATATATATATATATAATATGACGGCTGAACGTAAATAAAGGCTTCTGGAAACATCAGTACGCTTCACCATTGTCTGGCTGGGGGTTTGCTGCAATACCTGAAGACGGGGAAATGCGTCTGGGATGGCTTGTGAAGAAATGTTCTCACATTTGCGATGCACATTTCAAAAATTCCACAGACAGGGAGCGCTCCTGAACCCCCCTCACTGTCTCTGAAAGCATAACTAGTGGCCCAACAGGTAGATCTATAGATAAACTCATCTTTCAGGCATTTGACCGACCGGGTTGACAGCGTGAGAAATCGGGGGTGTGTCTCACGGCCAACACGTCAGAGTTGGCAGCCTTGTAACAGGGTGTGTGTGTGTGTGTCTCTATTTGTGTGTGAGGCTCTGTGTGTGTGTGTGTAGAAAACGTCGGCTCATATCCCGAGCCGTCTTTTAAATGAGACTCAGAAATGAATTTAGCGCTTATACACAGAAATGCAATCAGAACACACAGCAGGATATTAAGATTTGTAATTATTCAGCTTTACATCGGCACCAACGTAACTGACATTAAATATTAAAAACTGGTTCCAGACTATAATAAGATCTCAGAACAGAAGCTGTGCATCAACGGGAGATGTCATTGGTTGAAATGCATTTTGTAATAAAACATCAAACTGTTATAAAGCTTTACTTCATTATGTATTCATTAAGTCCCTGAATGCAACATGTAATAAGGCTATAATCTGGATGTGCCAACAGTGTCATTACTCAGAATTCCTCACGGGGGCGACAAACTATACACTATAGATTTATGTTTCATACTTGATACTACAGAGGTAATTCCAGCGGTGCCTAAAAGGAATTGTGAGTGTGTGTGTGTGTGTGTGTGTGGGTCTGTGTGTGTGTGGGTCTGTGTGTTTGTGTGTGTGTGGGTTGTTGCTGTTGCCGTTGCATAAGTTCCCCTCACACAGGTAGATGCCATTTCTCCGGCCCAGGATGGATCCCATGTCGGGGTGCACAGACCCTTGAAGGTCTGTCTTATTGTTCCTAGGGTGTCTGAGAGAAGGGAAATAATGTTTAATACATCTAACTATACATCGGGGAATGTGTGTCTGTGTGTGTGTGTGTGTGTGTCTGTGTGTGCGTGTATGTGTGCGTGTGTGGGTCTGTGTGTAGGTCTGTGTGTGTGTGTGGGGCTGTGTGTGTGTCTGTGTATGTGTGTGTGTGTGTGTGTTTGTTTCTGTGTATGTGTGTTTGTGTGTGTGTGTGTGTGTGTGGGGGGGGCTGTGTGTGTGGGGCTGTGTGTGTGTGTGTGTGTTTGTGTGTGTGTGTGTGTGCGTGTGTCCGTTAGGCCTACGTTTTGCTGTGATGCAGTTGTCCTCTTTCCCCTTACACTTTAGGATGTTGGTGCAAGATTTCTCATCACAGTAGTAGCACTTTTTACCGTTTGGTTTTGATTTGCTGGGTCCTGGAACATAACATAACATTGTTCATGTTATTTGGGGGTGTAGAGGGGGATTGAGGGGGGACGTGAATGCAATTTATCTTCCTCAGTGTCTTTTTTAAAAAGTGACTGATGCACATAATGAACATTTCTGTAAGAGTGGTAGCCAATCGGCTAATTTTCAACTGTAGTCCTCGTTGCCTAGCATGCATGTCTTCATGGTGGGAAGAAACTGGAGCACCCGGAGGAAATCCACGCAAACACGGGGAGAACATGCAAACTCAGAAACAAACAGACCTGGGTTCGAACCCAGAACCTTCTTTGTTATTATTCTAAGTGTCTGACAACATTATGGGAAGGTTCCCTACAGAGATAGACCTTTCTGGTAAAGAGTAAGATCCTTTTTTTAAAGAAAAAACATCCGCGAAATTGCGTTTTGCTAAACCCACCAGACTCCGTGTAAATAAACAGTCATTTTAACATCACTCCATCACATTGTAAAATACACTTCATTCACAGTCACTAGAAACAAAATAAAACTATGAAAAACCGTTTGGGTCGTCTTTCCACTTTTCCAACGATCACACCTCTAGTTTTGGTTGAAACACATAGTTTACCAAATTACGTGTGAGAATATGTTGGCTCTATACGCGCTAATAGTATTGCATTTTTAAATAGTCTGGAGGGTTTAGGGTTAGCAACTTCAGAGTTGTTTCTGGTTAAACAGAAAGGTCTCAAAGAGGTTTGAAAGGTCTATCTCCTTTCCATAATGTTGTTGCACTTAATATATAAAATGAATAATAATCTGAGTCTGTCCGGTTCACTGCCACAGGCTACAGCACTCAAAACTGGACATATTTCAAAAATTGTTGTTCCCATCAGTCACTTCGACACAAAAAACATCAGAACATAGGGTCCAGGGTTTAACTTTTAGGGAGAGAGGTTTTCACATTTTTAAGAGCTATTGCTCATGCAGCTACACCGCTTTCAGTGCAAACATCTAAAAACCAACAGACAATATAAGCAAGTAACCTAACCTGGGGCCGGCTGGCTGTTGCAGAGCGCAGAGGTGCAACACTTGGTGGTAACTTTGATTTCCTTGATTCCAAAGTTGGCATTGACACAGTTTTCAGCTTCAGTGCATCCTTTTAAGTTTACAGCATATTCTGAACCACCTGCAACAAAAAAGTGTAAAAACCTGAACACAATAAATTCACAAGCTCCATGCAAGTAAAGATAAGACAAGCAATTACAATATTACTACGAAATGTGATGTGTGTGTTTGTCACTCTGTGTCACTCTGTTTCACTCTGTGTGTGTGTGTGTGTGTGTGTGTGTGTGTGTAAAGTAAGTAAGTAAGTAAAATTTATTTGTACAGCGCTTTTCACAGACAAGGTCACAAAGTGCTTTACAATGTGCATAGGCAATAAAACAGTCAATAATATAAAATACAAATACAACAAATCCAATTGTCAAATAAGTAAAAGACATAGGCTACCCAAAAGCTAGCCTAAACAAGTGAGTCTTCACTTGTCCCTTAAAACTGTCCACATTCTCAGCAAACCTAATGCTGGTTGGTAGAGCAGAGTCTGGGTGCCATAGCTTCAAAGGCTCTATCCCCACGTCTTCAGACGAGTGTGTGGCGTGGATAGCAGATTCTGATTGACAGACCTCAGAGACCAGGAGGGGGTATGTAAGCGAATTATGTTGGCAAGATAGTCAGGGGCCTGACCATGTAGAGCCCTATAGGTTATGGTTTGAATTTTGAATTGGATCCTGTAGGTTACAGGAAGCCAGTGAAGGGAGCATAGCAGAGGGGTGATATGGTTGTGCCTGTTTGATCTAGTAAGAAGCCTAGCAGCCGCGTTTTGAATGGATTGCAGGCAGTGAAGGACAGATTTATTGAGTGAGGAGAAGAGTGAATTACAGTAGTCAATACGTGAGGAAATGAAAGCATGGATGAGACCACAGCCCTTAATTTGCTAATATTGCGTAAATGAAAAAAACAAGATTTGGTCAATGATTTGATGTGAGTTTCAAAAGATAGGGATTTGTCAAATGTCACCCCAAGGTTCCTTAGACTGGGCCGGACCGCAGATGACAAAGGCCCAATGTTCTGCTTGATCAGAGGGATAGTGCTGTCTGGCGCTATAATTAAAACCTCCGTCTTACCTGGATTCAAGTGCAAAAAGCTTTCAGCCATCCAGTTGTTTATGGCATCTATGCAATCCAGGAGCCTTGTAAGTTTGTATGTCTCATTTTGCCTAAAAGTAAAATGGAGCTGTATGTCATCTGCATAAAAATGATAAGAAATGTTAAAATTGCTAATAACCTCACCTAGAGGCAACACATATAAAATGAATAATATTGGGCCCAACACTGAACCCTGTGGAACACCACAAGGCAGGGGCGATGATGCAGAATGACAATCCCCAATAGAGACATAAAAAGTTCTATCCGAAAGATATGACGCAAACCAGTCCAAGGCCACACCTGATATACCCACCCATTCATGTAATCTCTTAATCGTGATATGGTGGTCGACTGTATCGAAGGCAGAACTGAGGTCTAAAAGTACTAACGGTCATTATGGACTCTCACCAGGGCCGTCTTCCTATAGCCTGACTGAAATTTGTCATATATCTCCAAATTCTCTAAAACCGCTGTAAGTTGATTAGCCACAGCTTTTTTAGAGAATTTTGGACAATAATGGCAGCTTTGAAATGGGGCGATAGTTTTGTAACACTGTTGGGTCCAAATTAGGCTTCTTTATTATAGGTTGGATAGTGGCATGTTTAAAATAGGACGGGACACAGCCTGTGGCCAATGAGGAGTTGACAATAGCCACTATACTAGGGCCTATGGCAGGAAGTACTTTTGAAAATAATGAGGCTGGTATTATATCCTGTGGACAAAAGGACATTTTCATTTACTTGGCCATGTTTAGCAACTCCTGGAGGCTGATAGGTTGGAAAAATGTAATGGTAATAGGCCTAAGTAAGGAAAGGCAGCCCACATGAAGGTGTGGCCCAGGCTGAATATTTATAACAGCCTATTACAGTCACCTTGAGAGCACATTGTTGGCACAGTGGCAGGATGAGAAACAATATTATTTATAGTATCAAATAAAACCTCAGGGTTTCTCTTAGAAGAAGAAATTAAATTAGAAAAATAGGCCAACCTGGATTTCTTAACTAAGTTATTAAAATCCTGCATGTGTTAGGCTGGGCTGTCTGGATTCAAGCGCAGACACGGAAAAAGGTCGGAACAGGTATCGAGGTTTATTGAACACAAAAATGAGTGATGCAGGTGCTGGATATCCCTGGGGCTGAGAGCGGGCAGACAGGTGAGAAGCAGGTTCGAGAGAAGAACAAGGCTCAGACAGGCAGACTGGGCTTGCAGGGATGTAGTGGGAACCTGGACACAAAAAACACAAAAAAAGTCAAAACAAGGCTTGCAACAGGTATACAAAAGAAAAGCAGTCTTAGAAACCACTGAGGCTGGCCGTAGCGAGTGTTACCACTTGGGTGAACAGACGATCTGGCAGAGACTGGTTGGAAGGCTGGGGTTTTAAAACAGGAGTGGTGATTGCTGGATGTGAATCAGGTGAACAGGAAGCCACAGGTGTCTTGACGAGGAGGGAGAGAGAGCCAGGAGCGCCACACCCACTCAGCACATGACAGACAAAAAACAAGGGAGAGGGGAGAGGGAAAACAGACAGCACCGTGACAGCACAAGCTCCTTAAGATACAGACGGTGTACTTCAAGCCCAGTGGATTTCCAAAGGCGTTCAGTCCTACGGCACCTCCTCCTTAGGCGTTACAGATAGGCTTAGATCTTAACTTTAAAGGAGCCACTTTGTCCAACACAGAAGAACAGAGGTCGTTACAGTTTTTTCCAACTGCTTACACACAAAATCTTTTCATGTCACACGATGTTTGAAACCTCTCACTCAAAGTGCAAAACTACACAGCAAATCTCCAAAACCAGAAGCTACTTCTCAGCCTTTCACTCAGCTTTCAATTGCATAAAACACTTTTTTTCAAAACATTACACACAATTCTCTACATAAGACACAAAAATCTAACAGGAAGTGACTTGCTATCCATTTCTAAACACAACCAATCAAAATGCTACACTTATTTACCAGGGCACACACACACTTCTCACATTTGCAAACACATTATGTCATAACTGAACACTAACCAATCATTGCTGTAGTATAGGCCTATACAAAGGTCAAAGGTCAGATGACCTGTTTTGAACAATGGATGCCAACAATAGACAGAGAGTAAGAGGAGTAGGAGGAAGAGACAGGGGATAACAACGAGGAGGAGGAGGAGTAAGAAGGAGAGCCATCTCTGATGAGATCAGGGAGAGAAGCCCATCTTGAGTAGCTTTACAGTGGTGTCCATACTGCAGCAACTATCTAATGACTATTTCAGCATTACTAATCAATCAGACTTTGTTTTGCACAAAGTGCATACAATACCCCACACACACACACACACGCCCTTCCTCGACACACAAGCACATGCACAACACAACACACACACACACACACACACACACACACACACACACATATTCTTTATTCTAAAAATGATACCTTTGGTTTACATATGTTTGTAGTTTTGTTTTCTTGTTTCATGCTACTGTAAACAACACTGAGCTACTCTTACAAACAAAAATGTTTTGCCCAATCAATATTTTCTGTTTTACTGTAACATTAGATTGTTTTATACAGTGCACTTTTCAACCACTTTCAGCAGATTTACTTTCTCTCTAGAACATTGTAAATGTAGCTATAAACCTATGAAAGACAAAAGAGCTTTAGATTTAGAACAACAGTGTGTACATGGTATATCCAATAATTTACTATTATGAAAAAAGTGTTTGTGATTTGATGCAAATGCTTTATTTTGAGATGAGTTTATGGTATTTTGAATGCCGTGTCTCATTTTGAAGGAGATGGGAGGCATTTTGCATTTTGTGTGTGTGCAGTTTTAGGAATTGTGTGTATAGTTTTGAAAAGGAGACATACAGTAGTTTTGAAAACGTGTGTAAGCAGTTGGAAAAAACTGTAAAAGATTGCATTAAGAGCTCAACATCATTATCACCCATAGTATTAAAGTCACAGCTAAACTGGGAGATAAATTGCTCAACAGTTGTTTGAGTAATAATACGCTGACATGACAATCATTTCCGGCAGGAGGGATCAGCAATGGTAGAGAGATTAAAAAAGATACACTTGTGGTCACTAATCAACATATCCTCACAGCATATAGAATTAACCTCCAGGCCTAGTGTAAAAACAAGGTCTAATGTATGACCACCAGCATGTGTGGGCCTGTGAACATGCTGCTTTAGATTGTGTGAATCAGTAATACTAAGGAAATCTTTTGCAGCGTGGTTATCAGTCACATCAGTGTGCAGGTTAAAATCCCCAACCATTAATAGCTTTTCAAATTTAATAACCGATGACATAAAGTCTGTGAACTCAGATAAAAACTGTATGTGTGTGTGTCTCTGTGTGTCTGTGTGTGTGTGTGTGTGTGTGTGTGTGCGCGTGTCTTCATGCGCGTGTCTTTGTGCGTTCGTGTGTGTGACTCTGTGTGTGTGTGTGTGTGTCTGTGTGTGCATTAGAGTTTAGATCAGGCCCAAAAAATTAAGCTCGACCCTACCCGAGCCCGAGTGTGTGTATGTGTGTCTGTGTGTGTGTGTGTGTGTGTATGTGTGTGTGTCTCTGTGTGTGTGTGTGTGTGTGTGTGTGTGTGTGTGTGTGTGTGTGTGTGTGTGTGTGTATGTGTGTGTGTGTGTGTGTGTGTGTGTGTGTGTGTGTGTGTGTGTGTGTGTATATGTGTGTGTGTGTGTGTGTGTGTGTGTGTGTATATATATGTGTATATATATGTGTGTGTGTGTGTGTGTGTGTGTGTGTGTGTGTGTGTGTGTGTGTGTGTGTGTGTGTGTGTGTGTCTGTGTGTGTGTGTGTGTGTGTGTGTGTGTGTATATATATGTGTGTGTGTGTGTGTGTGTGTGTGTGTGTGTGTGTCTGTGTATGTGTGTGTGTGTGTGTCTGTGTGTGTTTGTGTGTGTGTGTCTGTGTGTGTGTGTGTGTGTATATATGTGTTTGTGTATGTGTGTGTGTGTGTGTTTTATATTACAGTTTTTTACTATCACTTTGCTACTAATTTCAAAACCTTGACGTCATTTTTCAAAACTCTAGACGCAAAACTCAAAACTTGTCTTTACTTGTAACACAGACTGTCCAACGTTTAAAACATTACATCATTCATTCATATCTTTAAAGAAGTCTTGCACTTGCACAATCACTGGTTCAAAAAACTAATTTATTGTGAAATATAGTTGAAACGTTACTTTAGATCACCCGCACACAAGCTACCCATAGTCTCACTGGGTCATCGTTCGTACAATCATTAAATATTGTAGTACAAAATAGGTGATACATGTTTCATTATGGTACTACATGTAAATACATCCCTGTAAAAGAACTGCAGTAGTAGAGAGAATACTACAGACACAGTGGAATCATTGAACAAAACCTGAAATGTATTGATGAAAAAAAAAAAATACAGTACAATCACAACATAGGTTGATTTGAATCAAAGCAAAAATAATTAGCTACGAAATAGAAAAGAAAAGACAGTAGTACTGTAAAACTGCAAAAATGCAGAATTCCTCAACTTGCTTGTACTTTACAAAGCAAAACAAAGGAGTGATTACAGTTTTTTACGATCACTTTGCTACTAATTTCAGAACCTTGATGTCATTTTTCAAAACTCTAGACGCAAAACTCAAAACTGTCATCACTTGTAACACAGACTGTCCAACGTTCAAAACATGGCATTGTGCTTTCATATCTTTAAATACATGTTGCAAAATCATTGGTTCAAAAACAAATTGATTGTGAAATACCATTGAAACGTTACTTTAGATCACCCACACACAATCTACCCATAGTTTCACTGTGTTATTGTTCATACAATCATGAAATATTGTAGTACAAAATAGGTGATACATGTTTCCATTCATTCATCCATCCATTCACCATTCATTATGGTACTACATATAAATGTATCCCTGTAAAAGTACTGCAGTAGTAGAGAATACTACAGACCAATGTGGTAAGAGTATTTATTTTATATATATATAATATATAAATATATATATATATATATATATATATATATATATATATATATATATATATATATATATATATTTACTGTATTTACAATTTATTTACAGTATCCATGTAAGTTGATTGAGAACAAATTCTCATTTGCAATGATGACCTGTCACATTCACACAGTTCAACATTCATACCTAGAAGCTTCCCAGTACAACCACAGTCTGATCTGCTGGACACTGAGCAGTGTATATATATATATATATATATATATATATATATATATATATATATATATATATATGTATACATACAGTACTTTATATATAAAGTATATATAAATTATATATCTCAATCATCAGTAACGAGTTGGCAGAATTGGACCAGCAATTCCAAGGGTCTGCATCCATACAGTCTGAAAGGTGGTACATGGGACCATAGAAACAGTGTCTGATAAACAGTAGTACATTACAGTAAAGAAGGATTATGAAATATTACATCCATAGATAATGTAGTCTAATTGGTTCATGCTCCACGCTAACTGGTGTCAATGAATCTTGTTATCTTGAAAGTTTCATGATCTAAACAGGGAATATTGTTTGTGTGTTTCCATACAACTAGTCATTAAGAGTACTGCAACAGTTACTTATCATTTTGAGTAGTTGTATGAATTGATAGTTAGATGATTGTAATGGAATGAATAGACAATCATCTGATATGTAATGTGTGAATTGCTTTTTGAAATAGTAGTACTTTGATGTTAAGTTGTGTCATATTGAACAAAAGATCTTTGTTAAATGAACAATTGATCTTTGGTTTATGTGCATTGTATCCAAGCACTTGAAAAAAGTGTTAGAGTTTTGAAAAATGTGTATTTTGATCATTGGTTGTGAGTTTTGTGTCTGGAGTTTTGAAAAATTACGTCAAGGTTCTGAAATTAGTGCCAAAGTGATTGTAAAAAACTGTAGTAGAGAATAAAAAGAGCCATAGTAAGAATAACTTTCATACCACCAGCCTCCTGTTCATTTCTCTGACCTTTTAACACTGTCACACTGATCATAACCCTTTATCAGTTTTTATCAGTTTTTATCAGTTTCATTATTGTATTTATATTTCTTTAAGTGTAAAACCCTTCAATAACCCTTCAATACCCCGCCAGAACCCTTTATCAGTTGTTATCAGTTTTATATCTTTTTTAGTGGCGCTTTCCAACCGTCTGCAACTGAACAGAAACAGAAAGTCAATCTGGACCCGGCCCATAACGCTTGTGTTATGAATAGACACCTTATAAAATGTAACGTTTACCATTTTGAAATACTATTTCTTCTTTGTGTGTGTGTGTGTGTGTCTGTGTGACACTGTGTGTGTGTGTGTGTGTGTGTGTCACTGTGTGTCTGTGTGTGTGTGTGTGTGTCACTGTGTTTGTGTGTGTCTGTGTCTGTGTGTCACTCTGAGTTTGAGTGTGTGTGTGTGTCTGTGTGTGTGTGTGTGTGTGTCTGTGTGTGTGAGTGTGTGTCTGTGTGTGTGTGTTTTGTGTGTGTCTCTGTGTGTGTGTGTGTGTGTGTGTGTCTGTGTGTGTGAGTGTGTGTCTGTGTGTGTGTGTTTGTGTGTGTGTCTGTGTATGTGTGTGTCTGTGTGTGTGTCTCAGTGTGTGTGTCTGTGTTTGTGTGTGTGTGTGTGTGTGTGTGTGTGTGTGTGTGTGTGTGTGTGTGTGTGTGTGTTTGTGTGTGTGTGTGTGTGTGTGTGTGTGTGAAATTTCTACAGCAATTGATTCTGGAAACTACTGAAAATATAGAAAAATAAGGCCCTAAGGCATTCTGAATTAGCTTGCAGGAAGGGTACCACATGAGGGAGGAGGAGGTCTTCCCTGTAGCCTGCAGG
Source organism: Perca flavescens (assembly GCF_004354835.1). Lineage (NCBI taxonomy): Eukaryota > Metazoa > Chordata > Actinopteri > Perciformes > Percidae > Perca > Perca flavescens. The sequence goes on along the minus strand of NC_041344.1, from coordinate 2,060,324 downwards.
AAGGGTACCACATGAGGGAGGAGGAGGTCTTCCTGTAGCCTGCAGGAAGGGTACCACATGAGGGAGGAGGAGGTCTTCCCTGTAGCCTGCAGGAAGGGTACCACATGAGGGAGGAGGAGGTCTTCCTGTAGCCTGCAGGAAGGGTACCACATGAGGGAGGAGGTCTTCCTGTAGCCTGCAGGAAGGGTACCACATGAGGGAGGAGGTCTTCCTGTAGCCTGCAGGAAGGGTACCACATGAGGGAGGAGGAGGTCTTCCTGTAGCCTGCAGGAAGGGTACCACATGAGGGAGGAGGAGGTCTTCCTGTAGCTTGCAGGAAGGGTACCACATGAGGGAGGAGGAGGTCTTCCCTGTAGCCTGCAGGAAGGGTACCATATGAGGGAGGA
>NC_041344.1:2049938-2054938 GCF_004354835.1 Perca flavescens | reverse complement strand
TCAAGATAAGTAAAACAAAGGAGCTTGTAGTGGATTTCAGGAGGGTCAGCACTCCTATGCATCCCTCAACAGCAAAGGGGTTCCAGTAGGCGTGTGAGCTGTTTTAAATATCTGGGTGTCACCATTTCTGAGGATCTTACTTGGTCTGCTCACACCCAGACTACAGCCAGGAAAGTTAATCAGCGCCTGTACCATCTAAGGCAGCTGAGGAGGTTTGGAGCCTCCACAGCAGGTATGGCAGCGTGGTATAGCAATAGCTGTGAGAAGGACAGGAAGGCCCTTCAAAGAGTGATCCGTGCTGTTGAGGCGTTGCTGTGGCTCAACTCTTCCATCTATGGATGAACTCTATCAGAAGAGATGTTGGAGTAGGGCTGTCAAGATTTTAAAAGACATCTACCACCCTGGCTGCTGCCTATTTCAGTTACTGAAATCAGGCAAGAGATTCAGGAGCATCCCGGCAAACACGGAAAGACTCAGGAGGAGTTTTTATCCACAAGCCATTAGGCTCCTGAATCAAAACATGACAAACTGCTCAATGCACCTTGCACTTTAAGCCCCTTATCTGCTTTAGTGAGCACTTTAGTAGTATAAGGTTTTATTATATTTATAGTAGGGGTATAATGGTGGTATATTTTTAGTTTTTTATTATTAATTTATGTTTTAACTTCACTTTATTCTATAAATTTAAGTATTTCATTAGCTATGAGATAGCACAGTGAAGTGGAGTCAGGAATGCATTTCACTGCTTGTTATAATTGTATGGCTGTGCATGTGAAAAATAAACTTGAAACTTTAAACTATTTACCTTCACAAAAGTGCTCGTTTTGCCGCTGACAGGCTCAGATTATTATTCTAAGTGTCTGACAACATTATTAAAGGATCCTACAAAGATAGACCTTTCTGTTGAAGAGCATAAAATATGCTCTCTTTACACACTAAAAAGTACTGCTTTTTAAATGGAGTCTAGTGGGTTTAACGCTAGCAACTTCAGAGCTGTATCTGGTTGAACAGAAAGGACTTAAAGAGGTTTTAAAGGTCTATCTCTGTAGGGATCCTTTCCATAATGTTGTCAGACACTTAGAATAATAATTTGAGTCTGTCAGCGGCAAAAACAGAACGTTTAGTGGATGCTAACTGAAGCTGAACATTTATCCTGAAAGGTCACATTGCAGCCGGTTCACTGCCACGGTTACAGCGATCAATACGGACACATTTCATAGATTGTTGTTCCATCAGTCACTTCGACACAAAACCATCAGAACATAGGGTCCAGGGTTTAAGTTTTAGGGAGAGTAGTTCTCAGATTTTTAACAGCTATTCCTCATGCAGCTACACCGCTTTCAGTGAAAATGTCTAAATACATACAAAAACAGACAATATAAGCAAGTAACCTAAAATGGGGGGCGGCTGGGTGTTGCAAAGCGCAGAGGGGCAACACATGGTGGTAAATTTGATTTCCTGGATTCCAAAGTTGACCGAGGCATTGAAACAGTCTTCGGCCATAGCACATCCTGTAATGTTTTTATCAACATATTTTGAACCACCTGCAACAAAAAAGTGTAACAACGAATTACGTAATCAAACCGCAAAATGTAACACATTATCTAATAAAAAACTGAACGCATTCAATTTACAAACACCATGTTGCCTGTAAGTAAAGATAAGTCAAGCAATTAAAATATGACTACAAAATGTGGTACAGAGACAAATGGTGGAGACTAGTATGTGAGAGACAACAGTAGAGAGTGGTATGTAGAGAGACAACAGTAGAGAGACAACAGTAGAGAGTAGTATGTAGAGAAACGGTGGTAGAGAGTAGTGTAGAGATTAGTATGTAAGCGGTGGGAGAGTGGTGTGGAGACAGCAGTGGGAGAGTAGTATGTAGAGATTAGTGTGTAGAGAGACAGTGAGAGTAGTATGTAGAGATTGGTATGTAGAGAGACAGCAGTAGAGAGTAGTATGTAGAGAGTATCAACAGTAGAGAGTAGTATGTAGAGAGACAACAGTAGAGAGTAGTATGTAGAGAGTAGTATGTAGAGAGACAGCAGTAGAGTATATCAACAGTAGAGTATAGTATGTAGTAAACAACAGTAGAGTATAGTATGTAGAGACAACAGTAGAGAGTAGTATGTAGAGAGACAGCAGTAGAGAGTATAGAGAGAGACAACAGTAGAGAGCAGGGCTGTAGAGAGACCGCAGTAGGAGAGTAGTAGTAGAGAGACAGCAGTAGAGGAGAGTAGTATGTAGAGAGACAACAGTGTAGAGTAGTATGTAGAGAGACAGCAGAGAGTAGTAGTATGTAGAGAGACAGCAGTAGAGAGTAGTACAGAGAGAGACAGCAGTAGAGAGTAGTATGTAGAGAGACAGTAGAGAGTAGTATGTAGAGAGACAACAGTAGAGAGTAGTATGTAGAGAGACAGCAGTAGAGAGTAGTATGTAGAGAGACATGTATAGAGAGACAACAGTAGAGAGTAGTATGTAGAGAAACAACAGTAGAGAGTAGTATGTAGAGAGACAGTAGTAGAGAGTAGTATGTAGAGAGACATGTAGAGAGACAGTAGAGAGTAGTATGTAGAGACCGCAGTAGAGAGTAGTATGTAGAGAGACATCAGTAGAGAGTAGTATGTAGAGAGACCACAGTAGAGAGTAGTATGTAGAGAGTCAAACAGTAGAGAGTAGTATGTAGAGAGACACAGTAGAGAGTAGTATGTAGAGAGAACAGAGGAGAGTAGTATGTAGAGAGACAACAGTAGAGAGTAGTATGTAGAGAGACAGTAGAGAGTAGTATGTAGAGACAGCAGTAGAGAGTAGTATAGAGAGAGACATCAGTAGAGAGTAGTATGTAGAGAGACAGCAGAGAGTAGTATGTAGAGACAGCAGTAGAGAGTAGTATGTAGAGAGACAACAGTAGAGAGTAGTATGTGAGATACAGCAGTAGAGAGTAGTATAGAGAGACAACAGAGAGTAGTATGTAGAGACAGAGTAGAGAGTAGTATGTAGAGAGACAGCAGTAGAGAGTAGTATGAAGAGAGACAACAGTAGAGAGTAGTATAGAGATACAGCAGTAGAGAGTAGTATGTAGAGAGACAGTAGAGAGTAGTATGTAGAGAGACAGCAGTAGAGAGTAGTATGTAGAGACAGCAGTAGAGAGTAGTATGAAGAGAGACAGTAGAGAGTAGTATGAAGAGACAGCAGTAGAGAGTAGTATGTAGAGAGACAGCAGTAGAGAGTAGTATGTAGAGACAGCAGTAGAGAGTAGTATGTAGAGAGACAACAGTAGAGAGTAGTATGTAGAGAGACAACAGTAGAGAGTAGTATGAAGAGAGACAGTAGAGAGTAGCATGTAGAGAGACAACAGTAGAGAGTAGTATGTAGAGAGACAGCAGTAGAGAGTAGTATGTAGAGAGAGCATGTAGAGACAGCAGTAGAGAGACAATGTAGAGAGAGTAGCAGTAGAGAGAGAGTATGTAGAGAGACAACAGTAGAGAGTAGTATGTAGAGAGACAACAGTAGAGAGTAGTATGTAGATTAGTATGTAGACAGACAAAGGTAGAGTAGTATGAGAGACAACAGTAGAGAGTAGTATGTAGAGACAGCAGTAGAGAGTAGTATGTAGAGAGACAGCAGTAGAGAGTAGTATGTAGAGAGACAACAGCAGAGAGACAACAGTAGAGAGTAGTATGTAGAGACAACAGCAGAGAGTAGTATGTAGAGACAAACAGTAGAGAGTAGTAGAGAGTAGACAGCAGTAGAGATTAGTATGTAGAGAACAAAGAGAGTAGTATGAGAGAGACAACAGTAGAGAGTACTATGTAGAGAGACAACAGTAGAGAGTAGTATGTAGAGAGACAGTAGAGAGACAACAGTAGAGAGTAGTATGTAGAGACAACAGTAGAGAGTAGTATGTAGAGAGACAACAGAGAGTAGTATGTAGAGATGTAGAGACAGGATGTAGAGAGACAGCAGTAGAGAGTAGTATGTAGAGAGACAGAGTAGAGAGTAGTATGTAGAGACAGCAGTAGAGAGTAGTATGTAGAGACAAATAGTAGAGAGTAGTATGTAGAGACAGGAGTAGAGAGTAGTATGTAGAGACAGCAGTAGAGAGTAGTATAGAGAGACAGCAGTAGAGTAGTATGTAGAGAGACAGCAGTAGAGAGTAGCATGTAGAGACAAAGCAGTAGAGAGTATAGTATGAGAGACAACAGTAGAGAGTAGTATAAAGAGAGACAGCAGTAGAGAGTAGTATTTAGAGAGACAGCAGTAGAGAGTAGTATGTAGAGACAACAGTAGAGAGTAGGTATGTAGAGAGACAGGAGTAGAGTAGTATGTAGAGATTACAGTAGAGAGTAGTATGTAGAGAGACAGCAGAGAGTAGTATAGAGAGACAGCAGTAGAGAGTAGTATAGAGAGACAGCAGTAGAGAGTAGTATGTAGAGACAGGAGTAGAGAGTAGTATGTAGAGAGACAGCAGTAGAGAGTATGTAGAGAGACAACAGTAGAGAGTAGTATGTAGAGACAACAGTAGAGAGTAGCATGTAGAGAGTAGAGTATAGTAGAGACAGCAGTAGAGAGTAGTATGTAGAGAGACAGCAGTAGAGAGTAGTATGTAGAGAGACAGCAGTAGAGAGTGTGCATGAGAGACAGCAGTAGAGAGACAACAGTAGAGAATAGTATGTAGAGAGACAGCAGTAGAGTAGTATGTAGAGACAGCAACAGAGAGTAGTATGTAGAGAGTAGCATGTAGAGACAGCAGTAGAGAGACAACAGAGAATAGTATGTAGAGAGACAGCAGTAGAGAGTAGTATGTAGAGAGACAGCAATAGAGAGTAGTATGTAGAGTATGTAGAGAGACAGCAGATATAGCAAACAGCAGAGAGTAGTATGTAGAGAAACAACAGTAGAGAGTAGTATAGAGAGTAGTATGTAGGAGAGACAAAGGTAGAGTAGTATGTAGAGAGACAACAGTAGAGAGTAGTGGTATGTAGAGACAGCAGAGAGTA
>NC_041344.1:2030760-2049438 GCF_004354835.1 Perca flavescens | reverse complement strand
AGCAGTAGAGAGACAACAGTAGAGAGTAGTATGTAGAGAAACAACAGTAGAGAGTAGTATATAGAGATTAGTATGTAGAGAGACAAAGGTAGACTAGTATGAAGAGAGACAACAGTAGAGAGTAGTATGTAGAGAGACAGCAGTAGAGAGTAGTATGTAGAGACAGCAGTAGAGAGTAGTATGTAGAGAGACAGCAGTAGAGAGACAACAGTAGAGAGTAGTATGTAGAGAGACAACAGTAGAGAGTAGTATGTAGAGAGACAACAGCAGAGAGACAACAGTAGAGAGTAGTATGTAGAGAGACAGCAGTAGAGAGACAACAGTAGAGAGTAGTATGAAGAGAGACAACAGTAGAGAGTAGTATGTAGAGATTAGTATGTAGAGAGACAGCAGTAGAGAGTAGTATGTAGAGAGACAACAGTAGAGAGTAGTATGTAGAGAGTAGTATGTAGAGATTAGTATGTAGAGAGACAGCAGTAGAGAGTAGTATGTAGAGAGACAACAGTAGAGAGTAGTATGTAGAGAGTAGTATGTAGAGAGACAGCAGTATAGAGACAACAGTAGAGAGTAGTATGTAGAGAGACAACGGTAAAGTAGTATGAACAGAGACAACAGTAGAGAGTAGTATGTAGAGAGACCGCAGTAGAGAGTAGTATGTAGAGAGACAGCAGTAGAGAGTAGTATGTAGAGAGACAACAGTAGAGAGTAGTATGTAGAGAGACAACAGTAGAGAGTAGTATGTAGAGAGACAGCAGTAGAGAGTAGTATGTAGAGAGACAGCAGTAGAGAGACAACAGCAGAGAGTAGTATGTAGAAAGACAGCAGTAGAGAGTAGTATGTAGAGAAACAACAGTAGAGAGTAGTATGTAGAGAGACAGCAGTAGAGAGTAGTATGTAGAGAGACAGCAGTAGAGAGACAACAGTAGAGAGTAGTATGTAGAGAAACAACAGTAGAGAGTAGTATGTAGAGACAGCAGTAGAGAGTAGTATGTAGAGAGACAGCAGTAGAGAGACAACAGTAGAGAATAGTATGTAGAGACAGCAGTAGAGAGTAGTATGTAGAGAGACAGCAGAGAGACAACAGTAGAGAATAGTATGTAGAGAGACAGCAGTAGAGAGTAGTATGTAGAGAGACAGCAATAGAGAGTAGTATGTAGACAGTAGTATGTAGAGAGACAGCAGTAGAGAGACAACAGTAGAGAGTAGTATGTAGAGAAACAACAGTAGAGAGTAGTATATAGAGATTAGTATGTAGAGAGACAAAGGTAGACTAGTATGAAGAGAGACAACAGTAGAGAGTAGTATGTAGAGAGACAGCAGTAGAGAGTAGTATGTAGAGAGACAGCAGTAGAGAGTAGTATGTAGAGAGACAGCAGTAGAGAGACAACAGTAGAGAGTAGTATGTAGAGAGACAACAGTAGAGAGTAGTATGTAGAGAGACAACAGCAGAGAGACAACAGTAGAGAGTAGTATGTAGAGAGACAGCAGTAGAGAGACAACAGTAGAGAGTAGTATGTAGAGAAACAACAGTAGAGAGTAGTATGTAGAGAGACAGCAGTAGAGAGTAGTATGTAGAGAGACAGCAGTAGAGAGACAACAGTAGAGAATAGTATGTAGAGAGACAGCAGTAGAGAGTAGTATGTAGAGAGACAGCAATAGAGAGTAGTATGTAGAGAGTAGTATGTAGAGAGACAGCAGTAGAGAGACAACAGTAGAGAGTAGTATGTAGAGAAACAACAGTAGAGAGTAGTATATAGAGATTAGTATGTAGAGAGACAAAGGTAGACTAGTATGAAGAGAGACAACAGTAGAGAGTAGTATGTAGAGAGACAGCAGTAGAGAGTAGTATGTAGAGAGACAGCAGTAGAGAGTAGTATGTAGAGAGACAGCAGTAGAGAGACAACAGTAGAGAGTAGTATGTAGAGAGACAACAGTAGAGAGTAGTATGTAGAGAGACAACAGCAGAGAGACAACAGTAGAGAGTAGTATGTAGAGAGACAGCAGTAGAGAGACAACAGTAGAGAGTAGTATGAAGAGAGACAACAGTAGAGAGTAGTATGTAGAGAGACAGCAGTAGAGAGTAGTATGTAGAGAGACAGCAGTAGAGAGTAGTATGTAGAGATTAGTATGTAGAGAGACAGCAGTAGAGAGTAGTATGTAGAGAGACAACAGTAGAGAGTAGTATGTAGAGAGTAGTATGTAGAGATTAGTATGTAGAGAGACAGCAGTAGAGAGTAGTATGTAGAGAGACAACAGTAGAGAGTAGTATGTAGAGAGTAGTATGTAGAGAGACAGCAGTATAGAGACAACAGTAGAGAGTAGTATGTAGAGAAACAACAGTAGAGAGTAGTATGTAGAGAGACAACAGTAGAGAGTAGTATGTAGAGAGACAACGGTAAAGTAGTATGAACAGAGACAACAGTAGAGAGTAGTATGTAGAGAGACCGCAGTAGAGAGTAGTATGTAGAGAGACAGCAGTAGAGAGTAGTATGTAGAGAGACAACAGTAGAGAGTAGTATGTAGAGAGAGACAACAGTAGAGAGTAGTATGTAGAGAGACAGCAGTAGAGAGTAGTATGTAGAGAGACAGCAGTAGAGAGACAACAGCAGAGAGTAGTATGTAGAAAGACAGCAGTAGAGAGTAGTATGTAGAGAAACAACAGTAGAGAGTAGTATGTAGAGAGACAGCAGTAGAGAGTAGTATGTAGAGAGACAGCAGTAGAGAGACAACAGTAGAGAGTAGTATGTAGAGAAACAACAGTAGAGAGTAGTATGTAGAGAGACAGCAGTAGAGAGTAGTATGTAGAGAGACAGCAGTAGAGAGACAACAGTAGAGAATAGTATGTAGAGAGACAGCAGTAGAGAGTAGTATGTAGAGAGACAGCAGTAGAGAGACAACAGTAGAGAATAGTATGTAGAGAGACAGCAGTAGAGAGTAGTATGTAGAGAGACAGCAATAGAGAGTAGTATGTAGACAGTAGTATGTAGAGAGACAGCAGTAGAGAGACAACAGTAGAGAGTAGTATGTAGAGAAACAACAGTAGAGAGTAGTATATAGAGATTAGTATGTAGAGAGACAAAGGTAGACTAGTATGAAGAGAGACAACAGTAGAGAGTAGTATGTAGAGAGACAGCAGTAGAGAGTAGTATGTAGAGAGACAGCAGTAGAGAGTAGTATGTAGAGAGACAGCAGTAGAGAGACAACAGTAGAGAGTAGTATGTAGAGAGACAACAGTAGAGAGTTTTATGTAGAGAGACAACAGCAGAGAGACAACAGTAGAGAGTAGTATGTAGAGAGACAGCAGTAGAGAGACAACAGTAGAGAGTAGTATGAAGAGAGACAACAGTAGAGAGTAGTATGTAGAGAGACAGCAGTAGAGAGACAACAGTAGAGAGTAGTATGTAGAGAGACAACAGGAGAGAGTAGTATGTAGAGCGACAACAGGAGAGAGTAGTATGTAGAGAGACAGCAGTAGAGAGACAACAGTAGAGAGTAGTATGTAGAGCGACAACAGGAGAGAGTAGTATGTAGAGAGACAGCAGTAGAGAGTAGTATGTAATACCTGAGTATGCAACGATTCTCGTTGCAGCACACTGTTGACCCTGAGGGCATTCTGTTTGTATGCACGTTCCCGTGTCTTTCGGGAAACACGTGTAACATCTCAGGGTGGAGACTGAGAAAACAGACACAGATGTTTCAATTGCGTGATATCAAATCTGAAACCACCGAAAAGTATTGCGGATCGGTGTTGCCCCCAAGAGGGGATTGGAGCTCTGTAAGTTGATTTTTTTACGATTTCCCATTAAGTCTATGGGTAAATTTAGTGCACTTGTTTTTGAATTTTGTGACAACCGCTGGGCGAAGCTGTTAGAAAAGTCATAGCCCAACATCCCTGATCATTACACACGTTTTGATGTATTTTTTGTGAATGTGTTAGCAACACTCTGTGACTAGTAGCAGGACAAATTTCTTATAATTATGAAGACAAAAACATAATTAAGGACAAAGACATTTAAAAAGTGTCAAAAAAGTGTTAGAAAAAGGGACATAAACATTGAAAAAGTGTTTGGGAGATTAAAGAAGTTCACGTTGTTACTTTCTTTTTAGCTTTATCGTGTTTTGTGATTCTTTTTCTGGCATTTTGAAGCTTTTTTTCTGGCATTTTCGACATTTCTGTTGACATATGTGTAGGGTTGGGTTCCGAAACCCGGTTCCACTACGCAAACGCTAGTATTTGGACCGGATTAGAACGCAAATTTCAGTTCCTCATTTTGGTTCCGACTGAAATATTTTCCCTCTGATGTTCCAGACAGCGGAAGACTCTTTTTTTCTTTCTCCCTTTTCTGCCGAGTGGCGCACGTGCCCACTCGTGGTGTGAAGCCCGTGTCCGCGCTATTCTTGGACATGCACTCTACAATCACTGCTGATAGACAGCTTTTTGCACACACTCCGAAACAGACGTAAAAATATCACACTTTCTCTGTAGTCTACCGTTAGCTAGCTACCATAAATGTAGGCTACTTTTAAAATGCCATATTTTCTCCTCTGGGCTCACCAAAACGGACGGAAAAGCTTATTAACCATTCACTGCACGTGATCGCTAGTAAACATGTTACACTTGCTCTGCTAGTCTGTCGTTCAGGACAGGATCTTGTAGCCTGGTGGTGTGGGGGGGGGGAGTCTGCCTATCCGTGTGTACAGACCTCTCTGAGAGAGTTTTCTCCTGTGCAGGACATGCCCTAAGTAGGGAGAGGTGTAGTATCTTGCCAGAGAAGGCAAATATGGTCATTTTTCTGCAGAAGAACTGTTAAAGTATGAAGCTGGTTGGCATACCAACTCAATATTTATTTAGTTGTTACTTGTTAATAGTGTAACTGTTATTTATTGTTAAATTATTGTAGTTGTGTGGTAGGTGACTTAGGTTTACTTATTATATATTTAAGTACTTTAAAACGTTAATATATTGTTCAATTTAAATCATTTTCAAGTTAACAAAAACTCCATAGAAAGCCTTTCTTTTATGTCATTTTTCAGTTTTTCAAGAATCGATTTAGGAATCGGAATCGTAAAAATCCAAACGATACCCAACCCTACTTATGTGAAGTTTCTATCGACATTTTTGAAGTTTCTTTCGACGTTTTCACAAGATTCCGAAGATTTATAATTATAAAGACAATAGCATTTTAATTATAAGGACGAACACATTTAAAAAGTGTCATAAAAAGACAAAAACATAATACATATTTTATTTACTCATATGGACCGCTGGAGTTTTTAAACTTTTTAGATTTTTTCGCTTTTTATGATTTTCTTTTTTTCTGGCATTTTGAAGCTTTTTTTCCTGGCATTTTCGAAATTTCTTTCTACATTCTTTAAGTTTCTTTCAATGTTTTCAGAAGTTTAGTAATTGATCAGCTTTGTGTGACAGAATTGTGTATAATTGGTCAAAAATAAAATGTTCTGTGTTGTAACTTTAGCTACACACGCATTATTTATGCTTTTAATTACACTGTAAAAAGAAATCGTAAAAAAACGGTAAAAACCCTGGCAGCAAAGTTGCCAAACACTTACCGTCAAATTACAGTAAAAAAACGTACATTATTTTACAGGAAAATTCTTTTTTTAAATACAGAAATTTCTTGTAAATATTTTCTGTATTTTTACAGTCTAAATATTGTAGAAGTAAAACAAATTCTTGTTAAAAAACATTTCTAGAATGTTAAACAAATGTATGAATCTTTATCAAAACTAAGATATATTGCAGAAATACCTTAAAATTACATAATTTAAATGAAAACTGCTTTTTTAATACGGTTTTCTTTGGTAAATTCACAAGATCATCCAATCCATCCACAAGAACACTCTGTTAAAGTACAGATTTCTGTATGTAAAACACACAAAAATGATGTTAAAGGATCTTTCAAATACCCTCCTTTAGGCATTTATTTAATGCTTATCCAATCTATTTACGGTAAATTCCTGTTTAATACTGTTTTTTTAATGTACAAAAAAGAGAAGATAATGGGATAATACCTTCCAGAAACATTGTAATAATAGTCAGTACTTTATATAAACAATATTTGAGAGTATTTACAAGCAACTCTCCAATATATCTACATACTTTTACCATTAATGTATGTTGTTTACTTTAAATAAACATTCATTTATAGTTATAAAAGGCAACTGTCCAATATATTTACATACCTTTACCATTAATATACAAGGTTTACTTCATACTGTATAAACATTATTTTTTTAGTTATCAAAAGCAAATATCCAATATATACACATAGTTTTACCATTATTGTATGGGTGTTCACTTTATATAAACATCATTTGACAGTTATAACAAGCAACTATCCAATATATCTATAGACTGTACCTCATTATTGTATGAGGTTAGTTTATGTAAACATTGTTATATAGTAATTTAAAAGCAACTCTCCAATATATATACATACCTTTACTATTAATATATGAGGTTACTTTATATAAACATTGTTTTATAGTAATTTAAAAGCAACTATCTGGTATATCTACAGACTTTTCCTCATTGAAGTAGGGGGTTTACTTTATATAAACATTTTTTGACAGTAATAACAAGCAACTCTCCATTATATGCACATACATGTTTATTTTATATAAACTTTGACAGTAATAACAAGCAACAGCAATATATCTACAGACTTTTCTTATAAGTGCATGGGATTTACTTAATGAACATTATTTTACAGTAATTACTATTACTATCCAATATATCGCACACGCACACGTGGGCAATGATGGCGACACCTGGAGAGGCGTGATTGGGAGGAACGGCCTCCCTGATCTAAACCAGAGTGGTTGTTTGTTGTTGGACTTCTGTGCTAGTCATGGATTGTCTATAACGAACACCATGTTCGAACATAGGGATGCTCATAAGTGTACCTGGTACCAGAGCACCCTAGGCCGAAGGTCAATGATCGATTTCATAATCGTTTCATCTGATCTGAGGCCGTATGTTTTGGACACTCAGGTGAAGAGAGGGGCAGAGCTGTCAACCGATCACCATCTGGTGGTGAGTTGGGTCAGAGGATGGGGGAAGACTCTGGACAGACCTGGTAAGCCCAAACGTGTAGTGCGGGTAAATTGGGAACGTCTGGAGGAGGCCCCTGTCCAACAGACTTTCAACTCACACCTCCGGGCGGAGCTTTTCGTGCATCCCTGTGGAGGCTGGGGGCATTGAACCCGAGTGGACAATGTTCAAAGTTTCCATTGCTGAAGCTGCGGCGAGGAGCTGTGGTCTTAGGGTCTTAGGTGCCTCAAGGGGCGGTAACCCACGAACACCGTGGTGGACACCGGTGGTCAGGGAAGCCGTCCGACTGAAGAAGGAGTCTTTCTGGGATATGTTATCCCGGAGGACTCTGGAGGCAGTTGCAGGGTACCGGCGGGGCCGGCGGGCTGCAGCCTCTGCCGTGAAAGAGGCAAAGCAGCGGGTGTGGGAGAAGTTTGAGAAGACATGGAGAAGGACTTTCGGTTGGCACCAAAGTGCTTCTGGAAAACTGTTCGCCACCTCAGGAGGGGGAAGGGAACCATCCAAGCTGTGTACAGTAAGGATGGGACACTGTTGACCTCAACTGAGGAGGTAATAGGGCGGTGGAAGGAGCACTTTGAGGAACTCCTGAATCCGACTAATACGCCCTCTATGTTAGAGGCAGAGCTGGAGGATAATGGGGATTGTCGCCGATTTCCCAGGCGGAAGTCACTGATGTAGTCAAACAACTACACAGTGGCAAAGCCCCGGGATTGATGAGATCCGTCCCAGAAATGCTCAAGGCTCTGGGTGTGGAGGGGCTGTCCTGGTTGACACGCCTCTTCAACATTGCGTGGAAGTCTGGGACGGTGCCAAAGGAGTGGCAGACTGGGGTGGTGGTTCCCTTTTTTAAAGGGGACCAGAGGGTGTGTGCCAATTATAGGGGTATCACACTTCTCAGCCTCCCTGGTAAAGTCTACTCCAAGGTGTTGGAAAGGAGGGTTCGCCGATAGTCGAACCTCGGGTTGAGGAGGAACAATGCGGATTCCGTCCTGGTCGTGGAACAACGGACCAGCTATTTACTCGCAAGGATCCTGGAGGGAGCCTGGGAGTATGCCCAACCGGGTTACATGTGTTTTGTGGATTTGGAGAAGGCGTATGACCGGGTCCCCGGGAGATACTGTGGGAGGTGCTGAGGGAGTATGGGGTGAGGGGGTCTCTACCAGAGCCATCCAATCTCTGTATGACCAAAGTGAGAGCTGTGTCCGGTTCTCGGTAGTAAGTCGGACTCATTTCAGGTGAGGGTTGGCCTCCGCCAGGGCTGCGCTTTGTCACCAATCCTGTTTGTAATATTTATGGACAGGATATCGAGGCGTAGTCGGGTGGGGAGGTTGCAGTTTGCGGGCTGGGGATCTCATCGCTGCTCTTTGCAGATGATGTGGTCCTGATGGCATCATCGGCCTGCAACCTTCAGCACTCACTGGGTCGGTTCGCAACCGAGTGTGAAGCGGTTGGGATGAGGATCAGCACCTCTAAATCTGAGGCCATGGTTCTCAGCAGGAAACCGATGGAATGCCTTCTCCAGGTAGGGAATGAGTCCTTACCCCAAGTGAAGGAGTTCAAGTACCTTGGGGTTGTGTTCGCGAGTGAGGGGACAATGGAGCGGGAGATTGGTCGGAGAATCGGGCGCAGTGGGTGCGGTATTGCATTCAATCTATCGCACCGTTGACGAAAAGAGAGCTTAGCCAGAAGGCAAAGCTCTCGATCTACCGGGTCAGTTTTCGCTCCTACCTCACCTATGGTCATGAAGGCTGGGTCATGACCGAAAGAACGAGATCCAGGGTACAAGCGGCCGAAATGGGTTTCCTCAGGAGGGTGGCTGGCGTCTCCCTTAGAGATAGGGTGAGAAGCTCACTCATCCGTGAGGAGCTCGGAGAGAGCCGCTGCTCTCCTTTGTCCAAAAGGAGCCAGTTGAGGTCGCTCGGGCATCTGGTAAGGATGCCCCTGGGCGCCCCCCTAGGGAGGTGTTCCAGGCACGCCCAGCTGGGAGGAGGCCTCAGGGAAGACCCAGGACTAGGTGGAGGGATTATATCTCCAACCTGGCCTGGGAACGCCGATCCCCAGTCGGAGCTGGTTAATGTTGCTCGGGAAAGGGAAGTTTGGGGTCCTCTGCTGGAGTTGCTCCCCCCGCGACCCGACACCGGATAAGCGGACGAAGATGGATGGATGGATGGATGGATATCCAATATATGTTCACAACTTCCTCATTAGTAAATGGGGTTTTGAATGTACAAAAACCAAAAGGGCTATGTAAAAGTGCATTTGCATCAAATACTTTTTTTTTCAAATTAACTTTTTATGTAACAGCTCATGCTCTGAGCTGTTTGCATGACATAGACAGGAACAAACATCAAAAGCCAGAGTGGACACAGTATAAGACATCCCTGCAGACATCAGCAAAGTAAGCAGTCAACGGAAAAAGATGTTGGGCCATGAATCTGAAATCGGCCCATGGCCTCCACGGAAGTGAAATGAGGCAAGAACATCAGATGCCCCCTAAAATATTAGGATGCTGAAGATGTAGGCTTACCCAGGCTGCAGGCTGCCTGGCTCTCTGTGTACTGTATCGTCATCCATGTAGGCCCATAGGTTTGTGGGCCTATGTGATGTGAACTGTGGCTGCACAATTCTTTTGTCAAGTAATTCGCCAGACCAAAACATGATTATATAGTGATGAGCATATCACTGACTTGGACTGAAATAGACATCATGTACATCCAAGGCTTGTAGTTTAGGTTGACTCTTGTCTGTTATGCATTCCCATAACTGAAGCTATGGCTTTGTTTCCACAAATATTTAGGTGAAAGAATTTGTCCGCATTGGCCCCAGTGGTGATTTGGTGCAGTACAGCTTTTTAAGCTTGTTTGCTGCCAAGTTGTTTTACTGTTTGTATTACCATAAATATGCTTGCAAAATATTACAAAAGTGTAGTTTCTAATATAATTAAAGCTGCGAGCAGTGATGGACGGGCCCTCGCGCCTCTGCGCGCGTCGGGGTTACCTGGCGGACGCCGCTCCTTGCGACCATGCATACGCGCGGCACTCAGACGCCGCAAATCGTCAATGATGAAAAGAGAACTCCCCGCCGAGTACAACGATACCTCACACAAGACTCTACATCATACGGTTCATTAGCTATGAAAAGGTGCGTCCCTAAAACGTAGGGGGCGGGTCAAACCATCACCAATTAAAAAAGAAGTCTCTGCTGAGTTCAATGATACACATGACGCTACCTTAGATGGGTCAGCATTTATGAAAGGGGGCGTGGCTTAAACATAGGGGGTGGGCAAAACCATCACCAATGAAGAAGGAAGTCTCTGCTGAGTTCAATGATACCTCACACAAGGGTCTACATCAAACGGGTCATTAGTTATAAAAGGGGGCATAGCTAAAGCTTAGGGGGCGGGTCAAACCATCACCAATTAAGAAGGAACTCTCTGCTGAGTTCAATGATATCTCACACAAGACACTACGTCATACGGTTCATTAGCTGTGAAAAGGGGCGTGGCCAGAGTATAGGGGGCGGGTCAAACCATCACCAATTAAGAAGGAACTCTCTGCTGAGTTCAATGATACCTCACACAAGGGTATACATTAAAGGGTTCAAATTGTATGAAAGAGGGCGGGGCTTAAGCGTAGGGGGCGGGCCAAACCATCACCAATTAAAAACAAAGTCTCTGCTGAGTTTAATGACACCTCACACAAGACTCTACCTTAAACAGTTCAAATGTTATCAAAGGGGGCGTGGCCTGAGTAAGTGGGCGTGGTCATATTATAGGGGGCGGCTCAGTATCACACGTAGACCACACACAAGTTTCATGTAAATCAGATGATGTTTGTCATATAAGGTGCATTTCCTGTTGTCAGCGGGGGGCGCTATGACCAAAAGTCCATTTTGGCCTGTAGGTGTCCTCAGGCCTGGACCCTTGTCAATCTTGAGAAATTTCGGGCAGATACGACAACGTACACTCAAGTTACAACAACTTCTTTGTTTATTGCTAAACACTCAAAATGGCCGCCACGCCACGCCCACACCGTCTGACGAAAAGTTTTTCTTTTAACAACTTTTCATCGTTAACGTCTTACAGTTTTTTCCGATTGCTAAACGACAGTTTGCACAACTGGAGTCCCATGTGCAAAACTCTAACTACAGTCTGCACTACCAACAGTCACCTGAGCTAAACAGCCAAACACTATGCACAATCCTCACTGAGATAACACACACACACACACACACACACACACACACACACTGAGATAAAACACACTGTCACTCAGAACACACTGAGGGTAAAAACACTAGCATCAAACACCAATACACAAATTATAAACTTTCTCATCTTTACAGTTTGAACAATTTGAGTGACTTGACACTACTCAACAGTTTATTTAAGGAAAAAATATAGATTGTATAATATACCATTTTTTACATAAGGTAAACAAGAACAATGAAAATCAGCAGTTTTCTTCAATAAAGTATTTTGTCTCTAGTAATTTATGGAATTACTGGGGGAAAAAACTAAAGGTAAATACGTAACAGTACCAAAGAATAGTGTGACTAATCCTGCCTCTCTCCAGCATCATGTGGCAAGTTTTCTTCATCACATTAGATGTCTTCATCATCTCTAAATACTAATGAATGTGGTGTTTCTATTGCTTTCACCTCCATTACTTTCTGAAAAACAGTAAGAACACAGTTTTACTATTGTAAAGATATAGTATTTATAGCTGTGTACATAACCTCAGACCTCTTACCTGGACATATTGGTATCTTTTGTATCTTTTACCTGTTTCTCTCAAACGGTACAGTGTAGAATTGTTTCATTCTTATTTGGTGTTTGTATACAAAAAAAGGCTTTCTGATCTTTCTCTGTATAAATACCGTATACATGTTCACTAACTAGTCTAAAACAAGACACCTAGTTAGGCTTTCAGCTAAAATTGCAATCAGCAGTGTTTGATAGGCACCAGACTGAAATCTATTCTGTTTTGAATGTGTGGTTAACAGTGTTGACAGCAGTGTGTCAGCATTTGAACAAAGTGCTGTAAATCTACAGTGTTGTGCAGCTTGTGGTTAAAGTCCTGGGATAAGTGTGTAGAGTTTAGAAAACTGTGTTCAAGCGATGAAAAACGATCTAGAGTTTGGTCCACATGAACTGCTGCTGTGCAGACTGGAGTTAGTTTTGCACATGTGACTCCAGTTGTGCCCACTGTCGTCTAGCAATCGAAAAAAACTGTAAGATGGCACAGACAGAGTTTGAAGTTGATCGTATGAAATCTCGTTTGAGTTTGTTAAAGTACGATATGTGGAAATGGCCAAAATCGCACTAATTTTGAACTTTGAATTCAAAATGGCAGACTTCCTGTTGGGTTTAGGGTATGGCTCTAAGTACATATGTGTACCAAGTTTCGTGAGTCTATATGTGTATATACATACACACACATATATATATATATATATATATATATATATATATATATATATATATATAGTACATTAATGGGATAAGTCTGTAGATATATTGAATAGTTGCTTTTAATCAATTGTTTGTATAAAGTAAACCTGATATATTAATGATTAAAGTACAGTATATTAGATAGTTTCTTTTTAACAATATACAATATTGTTATTTTTTTTCACGATTGTTTTTTAATGCTTCTTTACATTAAATTTTAGGTTTAATTGAGACACCGTCACCATATTTAAGAGTAAACTGAAAACCCTCCTCTTTGATAAAGCTTATAGTTAGGGAGTGAGGAGTTGCAGCGTCCGCCTAACCCGGCCCACTGCTTCTCCTCGTAGTCATCAGTTTTATATACTGTATAATTAATATTCTAGCGACAGTAGAGGGAGGCAGGCCAGTACAGCCCGATCCGGTTGGGGAGAGTTCTAGCCCGACCAGGCACCTCTCTTTAACCTGCCTCTCTTAAGTTATGCTATTACAACTCTAGACTGCCGGGGAGGCTGTTCCTCCCTAAGACACACTGAGCTGCTCTCTCATCTCTACTTGTTACTTTTGTATGCATCCTGTCCCAGAAATGCTTGTTACTAATCTAGCTCTGGGAGTTTACTCCCGGAGTCCTTATAGTTTCTTCTTCAGAGCTATGCTCTGCGATTCTCTGCATTTCCCGGCCGCATCCTGTTGCGTCCCCCTGCTGCATCCGCAGCCTCCCCCCGTGCTCTGCAGCGCCACGTTACATCCCGCAACGCCCTGCTGTGATGTTCATACGCACAGAGTAGTCAGGATCCGGTATAGGAGACTGCACTACTCAGTATGACACGATGTGCCCTGCTATGACATGAACTTCCACGATAACCTTCGAAGTCACTGTGACTTCTAATGTGACTGTTATCACCACTGTTCATCACGCCCCCACCGCCCGTCAGACACCGCCTACCAAGAGTCTGGGTCTGCTGAGGTTTCTTCCTAAAAGGGAGTTTTTTCTTGCCACTGTCGCAATAGCCACTGCTAATGCTTGCTCTTGAGGGAATTACGGTAATTGTTGGGGTTTTGGTATTTATAGAGTGTGGTCTAGACCTACTCTATCTGTAAAGTGTCTCGAGATAACTTTTGTTATGATTTGATACTATAAATAAAATTGAATTGAATTGAATTGAATTGAATTGTAAAAAAAACAGAAAGATGCCTCAACTTTACACACCGTAAAATTATGGTTTTTTTTTTTTTCTTTTTACATAAAATTCAATGTAATTTAACTTTCAAGACCATTAAGCAATGGAATTATCCTGTTAAACAACTATATTATCTCATTATATCAATTTACTGACTAAAACCTTAATTTCATGTTTTTTTTTAAATAAAAGTATTTTTCTGTATTTTTAACAGTTAATGTAGAAAAAACTGAAAAAATCCGTAAAATTATACAGTGAATTCCAGTGAAATAACTTTTTTTTTTACAGTGTACAATGCAAAGTTTGGGTAACGAGCCACCAGAACTTTATCTGTTCTACGGGATTAATATCTTACAGTGTAACTCTGAAGTTAATGAATCAACATTTTGAGCACAGATAAGAGAAGAAGAACTTGCCTTCAGGTAGAAGCAGAATCCCGAACATCAGCGCCAGGAGGTACATGTTGACGGAGGGATACAACTGAGTTTCAGTTTGATGTGTTACAGCTTTAAGGCGTTGTCTTCATCCTAAAAACTCCTTCATACCACCCCGATGTGTGATGTGGGGGAGGGGGAGGGGGGGGGGGAGCTGTTTAACCGGACTTTGCCCTGTATATATATTTTATAAGTTGCTATCTGGTTTTATATATCTTTTATTGCGGCACTTTCCAAAGGTGTGTATCTGAACAGAAACAGAAAGTCAACATGGACCCGGCCCATAACTCTTGTGTTATGAATAGACAAATTATACAATGTAACGTTTCCCATTTTGAACAACACAGTCTCACTCCCTACTCGTCAAATGTATGACGCATGGTCAAGGACCCTGGCGTCAAGTTTCAACGAAATAGGGGTACCCTTGGCGTTATTTTTGGACGAGGGGGTCCGTCAGATAGACATTCATGTTATTCCCTCACCGTCGGATATCGACGAAAGAAAAAAACACGCCCCCCCCTCCCCTTAACTCAAAATCTGTGACAGTTATTGGTATTTTTAGCCCAATAACCGCTGTTTTAATCAACATTAATCACGAGATAGTATCATGGTTTATATGTATTTCTTTTTATGTTATTATTTCGGTATATTTCGGCCAGGGAAGCTGGATTGCTTTTTTGTTGATTTATATTTTTTAAACTATAATGCTACATCTATCAACATTTATTTAGATGTTATCATGGTATTCATTTCTTTACTTTAATAATATTATTTCGGTCTTATTACCAGTGAAATATTACAGTATATATGCTGTAATACAGAACATTACGATATGATCCGAGCAGGAAGCATTCAAAGCCGATAGGCCTATCCCACAATGCAATGCGGCCATTCATTTCAAAGAATCGGGCAGCGATCAGCTGGTCTTTAACGCCAGGATCGCTTCAATATACATATATACAGTCAGTGGTCAGTATCACTTCAATATACATATATACAGTCAGTGGTCAGTATCACTTCAATATACATATATACAGTCAGTGGTCAGTATCACTTCAATATACATATATACAGTCAGTGGTCAGTATCACTTCAATATACATATATACAGTCAGTGGTCAGTATCACTTCAATATACATATATACAGTCAGTGGTCAGTATCACTACAATATACATATATACAGTCAGTGGTCAGTATCACTACAATATACATATATACAGTCAGTGGTCAGTATCACTTCAATATACATATATACAGTCAGTGGTCAGTATTACTTCAATATACATATATACAGTCAGTGATTGTGTCACCAGCAACAACACGTTGCTCAGTTTTGTTCCAGTAAGTTATGAATCATAATAACGTTTAAACGAATCCGCGGAAAACTCCGGAAGTGACGTAGTACGTCTCGCTCGGCGGATACGAAAATAAAAATATATAGGCCTAACATTCGTAATATTAATGTTTTTTTCTAATGTTGGATTTGAGGAGTTAAACAATAAAGATAGTTATAATATTAAAATACAAATTCCACATCTCGTCTGTGAAAGAATGTTCCACGTTGTACGTGAGACTTTACACAATAAAATACTAATAATGAAAAAAATTGTGTTTTATATTTAGCACTTTGATTTGCCTTAAATATATATATATATATATATATATATATATACTATATAAAAAACCTACAGTTGAGTGTTTAGAAATACAGCCTAACGGCTTGTTTGACTAATTTGCATTTGTTGTGAATTGTACTGCTGTGAAAAACAATAAACAATATACAAAGAGAAGCATTTTTTTATTTTATTTTCCATACATAGTTATTTAAAAACACAATTTTCTAATTTTGCAGTTGATAAATATTAATAGCAAAGACTAAAGGGGAAAAACATGAGTATGTTTATGTGTGGAACTTAGTTTGATTTAAAATCACACTGCATTATTAGTTGTTTTAAATAAATTACTTTTTTGAAATATCAATTTATGGTAGGCCTAACATATTCAGATTATATTCAGAAGATGATCCTCATATCAATCACCGTGGTTACAGCTTGTAGCCATCCTAACCTTTGTAGCCTTTACTGAGACTAGCTTTTCAAAATTAAGAAGGGACTAGTTTTAAGAAGCATTTTCAGGAAATTAAAAGGATAAGCAGATTGTTACCGAGGTTTTTGTTCACAGAGTAAGATGTATATAGCTTTGTTTGGGTATGTATACATATACAACATGTGTTTTGGCATTTTGGCACACTTCTACCTCCGACTACTGCACAAAGACAAAACTCACACATCTCATTCAACCATTTCACAAGCTGAGAAAAGGGTCATGAGATGGGTCAGAGCAGTGGTTCCCAACCTTTTTTTCCTTGGTGCCCCCCTACTCATGTGTAAGAAAAGCTGACCCCCTTTGAAACTGAAGTTGAGGTAACTCTCGAGATAGAGCTGGGTCAGAGGATATCAGAGGTCATAAATGATGAACCAATCATCGGCTCTGCTCCTATAGGCCCAATGGTGTTCATATGGACAACATGCACCTTTGGCTGGAAGGCCCGTGTTGAAAGTGTGTGTTATCATTTAGAGCAGACACCCACGGTGAATCAGATGGTTTATGTTATACAAGGCTGCATTACAGAGAATTTTATTATGACTCTCATGAAGGTTGTGTAAGGAATAGAAACCAGTCTCTCCAGGCAAGCACACAGAATATGGTCTGCTCTATCTTTATTCTCCATGCCAAGTATGAGCTCTTATCCTCTGGCAGAAGATATGGGTAAACTTAACATTTCTAAACTATAAAAACATTGATGATAATATAGGCAAAATATATACATATAATATAATACATATAATATATACAAAGCATTATATATATATATATATATATATATATATATATATATATATATATATATATATATATATATATATTTACTGTATTTACAATTTATTTACATTATCCAGGTAAGTTGATTGAGAACAAATTCTCATTTGCAATGATGACCCTTTCACATTCACACAGTTCAACATTCATACCTAGAAGCTTCCCAGTACAACCACAGTCTGATCTGCTGGCCACTGAGCAGTGTATATATATATACATACAGTACTTTATATATAAAGTATATATAAATTATATATCTCAATCATCCGTAACGAGTTGGCAGAATTGGACCAGCAATTCCAAGGGTCTGCATCCATACAGTCTGAAAGGTAGTACATGGGACCATAGAAACAGTGTCTAATAAACAGTAGTACATTACAGTAAAGAAGGATTATTAAATATTACATCCATAGATAATGTAGTCTAATTGGTTCATGCTCCACGCTAACTGGTGACAATGAATCTTGTTATCGTGAAAGTTTCATGATCTAAACAGGGAATATTGTTGGCAACAATACAGATTAGCGCCGCCTGCTGCTATGGAGACATATAAGGTCTCGTCTCTTCGGTGTGTTCTGAGGAACTTTTTGGACCAACTCGTGGAGACTGATCAGTCTGACTGGCTTTACTGCCAACGGTCGGCCGTCTGGTTGGTGTGTAATGGCTTTACAGATTTTTTCGATTGCTAGACGACGAGTGGGCACAACTGGAGTCACGTGTGCAAAACTCTAACTCCAGTCTGCACAGCAGCAGTTCATGTGGACCAAACTCTAGTTGTTTCTCATCGCTTGAACACAGTTTTCTAAACTCTACACACTTATCCCAGGACTTTAACCACAACCTGCCCAACACTGGAGATTTACAGCACTTTGTTCAGATGCTAACACACTGCTGTCAACACTGTTAACCACACATTCAGAACAGAATAGATCTCAGTCTGGTGCCTATCAAACACTGCTGATTGCAATTTTAGCTGAAAGCCTAAGCAGGTGTCTTATTTTAGACTAGTTAGTGAACATATATGGTATTTATACAGAGAAAGATCAGAAAGCCTTTTTTTGTATACAAACACCAAATAAGAATGAAACAATTATACACTGTACCGTTTGAGAGAAACAGGTAAAAGATCAAAGACACCAACATGTCCAGGTAAGATGTCTGAGGTTATCTACACAGATATAAAAAAAGTGAAAAACACTATATCTTTACTATAGTAAAACTGTGTTCTTACTGTTTTTCAGAAAGTAATGGAGGTGAAAGCAATAGAAACACCACATTCATTAGTATTTAGAGATGATGAAGACATCCAATGTGATGAAGAAAACTTGCCACATGATGCTGGAGAGAGGCAGGATTAGTCACACTATTCTTTGGTACTGTTACGTATGGACCTTTAGTTTTTTCCCCAGTAGTTCCATAAATTACTAGAGACAAAATACTTTATTGAAGAAAACTGCTGATTTTCATTCCTTCTTTTTTACCTTATGTAAAAATTGGTATGTTATACAATCTGTGTGTGTGTGTGTTTGTTTTATATCAGTAGAGAATACAAAGAGCCATAGTCAGAATAACGTTCATACCACCAGCCTCCTGTTCATTTCTCTGACCTTTTAACACTGTCACACTGATCACAACCCAATACCCGCCATAAGCCTTA
>NC_041344.1:2010760-2025760 GCF_004354835.1 Perca flavescens | reverse complement strand
TTTGCTTTCAGAGCCGGCCCGACCCATAAGCGAACTAAGCGGCTGCTTAGGGCCCTGTGGCTAAGAGTGCTTGAAATGTCCCACAATAGAGCTCATAAACAGAGCCGGTCTATTTAAAGATAGCGTTGCTGCTAATATGTCTCATATTAGTCTTTAAATGCGTATTTGTACATTATGAGTGCTTAAACTAATATTAACAATACACAAGTTGGTTTAGTGCCAAGTGCAGTGGCAACATGTTACAATGTGGAGAGTCCCCCAAACCAAATCCTGCTTAGGGCCCCCAAAAGTCTAGGGCCGGCCCTGTTTGCTTTGGATACTGGTGCTAAAGCGGTACTTTTAAAACGGTACCGGTGCCTTAAAGGTGCCTGAACCGACACTTTTTAAGAAAGAAGGGTACAAAATAACAGTTGGTGACATTAAAGAACAGCTTGTTTATTGTTAAAGGCCATATGCTCAAAATTAAAGTTAATAATAATGTAATAACTTATAACAATAACTTATTTCACTAGTAAATAGCTGTTGAATGACAAAAACAACCACCAGATGGGAAAAGGGCATTTAACAATAACTTTGAATGCACCACAACGCTGTAGATTACCAGTTTCATTGAACGCACCGTCTGTGTTTTTGCGACAACGGCAGCTGCAGATTGTTACATCCCGGTGTTGGAATCCTCTACAATGAAATACAGGCAAACTTTACACCGTTTAGCATTAGCTGTCAGCATTGTAACTGTGTTTAATCCAGCTACTAGCTAGCGGTAGGCTATATATATATATATATAGGCAACTATTAAACATAACTTTTAGTGGATGTTAACTGAAGCTGAACATTTGTCCTAAAGGGTTACATCGCAGCCCAGTTCACTGCCGCTGTTTTGGTTGTGTTCGTTTCTGATTCCTGTTTTATTTTGGTAGTCTGGTTTTCTGTCTTGTCTGGTCTGGTTTTATTTCCTGTCCTGTGTTTGCCCGCCTTTTTTGATTGTTCTGCGCAGCCCCGATGTGTTTCACCTGTTTCCCAGCTCTTGTGTCGCCTGTCTCGTGTTACCTCGTTACCCTGTGTATTCAGTCTCTGTGTTCCCCTTGTCTTGTGTCAGATCATTGTACTGTTTTCAGTTTGGTTTGCGTGTTCGTTAGTCTTCACTGTTTTGTCTCGGCATTCCTGGTTGCAGTTATTTCTAGTTTTGTTTGGACTTCGTTTTCTTATTAGACTTCTTTTGCCTGCTTTTTCCAGATCTCCTTTTGTTTGTATATTTTTCGGTTTGGAATTAAAATCATTATATCTACTCCATTGCCTACCTTCTCTGTTTTTTTGGGTGCGCAATTCTCTGGAACATAACAGCCAATGGTTACAGCACTCAATACTGGACACATTTCAAAGAAGTCACTTCGACACAAAAAACATGGGTCCAGGGTTTAACCCTTGTGTTGTGAAAAAAACACTTTTTTTCAACGTTTGTGACACCTTTTTCACAATTGGTTTTTGCTTTTTCCACCGTTTTAAATTGTGAAATTTTTCTTCTACACATTTTCAGCATTTATTTCTACGTTCCATATTTTCTGATATAAAACAAAAATTGAAAACGGGTAATTGTGACCCGAAGTCAACACAAGGGTTAACTTTTAGGGAGAGTAGTTTTCACATTTTAAACAGCTATTGCTCATGCAACTACACCGCTTTCAGTGCAAACGTCTAAATACCAAAGGACAATATAAGCAAGTAACCGAACCTGGGGCCGTCTGGTTGTTGCAGAGCTCAGAGGTGCAACACATGGTGGTATGTTTGGTTTGGTAGATTCCAAAGTTGACCGAGGCAACGCCACAGCCTTCGGCGTTAGCACATTCTTTTGAGTTTACGTTGAAAACTTTTGAATCACCTGCAACAAAAAAGTGTAACAACGCATTATGTAATAAAACCTCAAAATGTAACACATTAATGAATAAAAACCTGAACACAATAAATTTACAAGCACCATGTTGTGTGTAAGTAAAGATAAGACAAGCAATTAAAATATTACTATGAAATGTGATATAGGCTATATATCCAGGGTGAGGTCTAGAGGGGGCGGGCAGTCATATTTCAGGGGTGGCACCCGCCGTAGTATGAAGAGAGACAACGGTAGAGAGTAGAACGTAGAGAGTAGTATGTAAAGAGACAACAGGACAACAGTAGAGAGTAGTATGATGAGAGTAGTATGTAGAGAGACAACAGTAGAATAGTATGTAGAGAGACAACAGTAGAGAGTAGTATGTAGAGAGACAACAGTAGAGAGTAGTATGTAGAGAGACAACAGTAGAATAGTATGTAGAGAGACAACAGTAGAGAGTAGTATGTAGAGAGACAGCAGTAGAGAGTAGTATGTAGAGACAACAGTAGAGAGTAGTATGTAGAGAGACAACAGTAGAGAGTAGTATGTAGAGAGACAGCAGTAGAGAGTAGTATGTAGAGAGACAACAGTAGAGAGTAGTATGTAGAGAGACAGCAGTAGAGAGTAGTATGTAGAGAGACAGCAGTAGAGAGTAGTATGTAGAGAGACAGCAGTAGAGAGTAGTATGTAGAGAGCAGTGATGCCACGTAATGCCTTACTAGTAACGCGTTACTCTAATCTGAGCACTTTTTTCAGTAACGAGTAATCTAACGCGTTACCATTTCCAAAACCAGTAATCAGATTAAAGTTACTTGTGCGTTATTATTTGTCATTTTCCTTAGTAAAAATATAAAATTTTGCTTTCTTCTTGCGTCTCGGGGAGTGAAGTCACGTATGCGACAAGTCACGTTTTCAGCATGAGGACAGTTCACGTGTACCACGCAGCGACACAAACGTAAACAACAGTAGAGGGAGGAGAGAGATGCGTGTTTTCTAGCTGGAAATACAGTCACTATTTAGAGTTTGTGTCAACTAAAGACGGCAGTATTAAGGTTGGTTGTACACTCTGTGTTGGTGGTGACTACGTCAAATTTGAAGAACCATTTGGAGTCGCAGCGCTGCAGTCAAACCTACAGAGCAAGTCCCAGCAGGTGGAGCGAAGCAGAGAGCAGGAGGCCCCCCACCACCCAAACAACAAAAGCTGGACTTCGGTGCAAAACCAGTAAGTGGGGGAGAGTTGAAGAAGTTGGTCGGGCAGTAGGCCTATGTTGTAGAGGAAATGCTGCCCTTAAACCAGATCCTACTACTGGCAACGCCGAGCTGCCTCACAGTAAACCGGTTGTCATTTTTATGTTGAGGCTGTAGGGTTGTTGTCGGCAGCTGCTGCATGTAACTAATAAAGTAACTTGTAATCTAACTTCGTTACTTTTAAAATCAAGTAATCTGTAAAGTAACTAAACTACTTTTAAAATCAAGTAATCTGTAAAGTAACTAAGTTACTTTTTCAAATTAACTGTGGCAACACTGGTAGAGAGACAACAGGACAACAGTAGAGAGTAGTACTGAGAGTAGTATGTAGAGAGACAACGGTAGAGAGTAGTATTTAGAGAGACAACAGTAGAGAGTAGTACTGAGAGTAGTATGTAGAGAGACAACGGTAGAGAGTAGTATTTAGAGAGACAACAGTAGAGAGTAGTATGTAGAGAGACAACAGTTGAGAGTAGTATGTAGAGAGTAGTATGAAGACAGCCTATGCCTATAGATCCCGGCCTGGCCAGCAGAAAGCAGTGTAACAATACCTTCGTATGTAACTATTCTCATTGCAGCACACTGTTGGCATTCTGTTTGTATGCATGTTCCCGTGTCTCCCGGGAAACATGCGTAACATCTCAGGGTGGAGGCTGAGAAAACAGACACAGATGTTTAAATTGATTGATGTAAAATCAGAAGTCTATGGGGAAATGTAGCACACTTGTTTGTGAATTTCGTGAAAACCGCTGGGCGAAACTCTTAGAAAAGTCATAGCCCAACATCTTTGATCATTGCACACATTTTGATGTATTTTTTGCAAATGTGTTAGCAACACTGTGTGACTAGTAGCAGGACAAATTTATTATAATTATAAAGACAAAAACATTATAAAAGGAAAAAGACATTTAAAAAGTGTCAAAAAAGAGACAAAAACATTGAAAAAGTGTTTGGGAGAAAAAAGAAAAAAGAAACTTTGGGAGAAAAAAGAAACTTAAATCTTTTTGAAAGAAATGTCGAAAATGACGGAAAAAAAGCTTCAAAATGCCAGAAAAAAATCATAAAAAAGTAACAAAGCTAAAAAAAAAAGTAACTTTGTCTTCTTTTTATGATTTTTTTTTGGCATTTTGAAGCTTTTTTTCCGTCATTTTCGACATTTCTTTCAAAAAGATTTAAGTTTCTTTTTTGACATTTTTTAAGTTTCTTTTGATGTTTTCACAAGATTCCTAACTAAGTAGCTTTGTGTGAGAGAAGTTTATATAATTGGTCAAAAGTAAAATGTTCTGTATTGTAATTTTAGCTACACATGCATTATTTATGTTTTTAATTACGATGCAAAGTCCGGGTAACGAGCCACCAGAACTTTATCTGTTCTATGGGATTAATATCTTATGGTGTAACTCTGAAGTGAATTACAGTTTTTTCCAACTGCTTACACACTAAATCTTTTCATGTCACACGATTTTTGAAACTTCTCACTCAAAGTGCAAAACTGCACAGCAAATCTCCAAAACCAGAAGCTACTTCTCAGCCTTCAATTGCATAAAACACTTTTTTCAAAACATTACAAACAATTCTCTACATAAGACACAAAAATCTAACAGGAAGTGACTTGCTTTCCTTTTCTAAACACAACTAATCAAAATGCTTCACTTATTTACCAGGGCTCACACACACTCCACACATTTGCAAACACATTATGTCATAACTGAACACTAAACAATTACTGCTTTAGTATAGGTCTATACGTAGGTCAAAGGTCAGATTACCTGTTTTGAACAATGGATGCCAACAATAGACAGAGAGCAAGGGGAGGAGGAGGGAGAGACAGGGGATAACAACGAGGAGGAGGAGGAGGAGGAGGAGGGAAGAAGAGGAAGGAGAGCCATATCTGATGAGATCAGGGCCACACTTATTCATCATGTGATCAACCACAGATTGACCAATGAGAGAAGCCCATCTTGAGTAGCTTTACGGTGGCGTCCACACTGCATGCAACTATCTTGTGCACTGTTGTGTGTCCAAAAAGTTACTATTATGAAAAAAGTGTTTGTGATTTGATGCAAATGCTTCATTTTGAGATGTGTTCATGCAGAGATGGCTTGATTCCATTTCAGATTGATGCCGCCCGCCGGCCGGCCGAGCACACAATATATGAGACAAATACATGAAACTGTATTTTATTATTATAACTATCTTTATTGTTTAACTCCTCAAATACAACGTTAGAAAAAAACATCAATATTACGAATATTATATATTTTTATCTTCGTATCCGCTGAGCGGGACGTACTACGTCACTTCCGGAGTTTTCCGCGGATTTGTTTAAACGTTATTATGGTTCATAACTTACTGGAACAAAACTGAGCAACGTGTTGTTGCTGGTGACACAATCACTGACTGTATATATGTATATTGAAGTGATACTGACCACTGACTGTATATATGTATATTGAAGTGATACTGACCACTGACTGTATATATGTATATTGAAGTGATACTGACCACTGACTGTATATATGTATATTGAAGCGATCCTGGCGTTAAAGACCAGCTGATCGCTGCCCGATTCTTTGAAATGAATGGCCGCATTGCATTGTGGGATAGGCCTATCGGCTTTGAATGCTTCCTGCTCGGATCATATCGTAATGTTCTATATTACAGCCTATACTGTAATATTTCACCGGTAATAAGACCGAAATAATATTATTAAAGTAAAGAAATGAATACCATGATAACATCTAAATAAATGTTGATAGATGTAGGATTATAGTTTAAAAAATATAAATCAACAAAAAAGCAATCCAGCTTCCCTGGCCGAAATATACCGAAATAATACCATAAAAAGAAATACATATAAACCATGATACTATCTCGTGAATAATGTTGATTAAAACAGCGGTTATTGGGCTAAAAATACCAATAACTGTCACAGATTTTGAGTTAAGGGGTGGGGGGCGTGTTTTTTTTTTTCGTCGATATCCGACGGTGAGGGAATAACATGAATGTCTATCTGACGGACCCCCTCGTCAAAAAATAACGTCAAGGGTACCCCTATTTCGTTGAAACTTGACGCCAGGGTCCTTGACCATGCGTCATACATTTGACGAGTAGGGAGTGAGACTGTGTTGGTGTGTGCTCAAATATGGCTTCTGGAAAGAAAATAAAGGATTAAATATGAATTACTAAAAAGTTCCCCATACTTTAAGAGCACAGCACATTCGCCAGGAGTCATTATTGATGCCTAAACATCTCTCTCAGATAAGGCCAAGGATAATTGTGAATGTCTTGCTGCTTGTCTGCTAAATCTCTGGGATCTCTCATGTCGCCATACTAGTGCTAACGTTACCACGATCATGCTGCAATGATTTGCCGCAAATGAATGCCACCGAATCTGTCGAGTCGAGTTGTAGTGGTGAGTCAAGTATATTCCCATCCAATTAGATTGAATTCGATATTGATGACGCAAAAAATAATAACGGTAACTCCAGTGAAATGATTTGAAACTTGTTAATGAGGACTAGATTAGGACTGTATTTAAAGCTGATTCTGGTTTCCAACTTTGCCCCAGGTGTGTCTCTTAAAACACGGACGGAGACAACTTCTCTCTTTTGATGCTTTATTAAGATCAAGCAACGTGCAACCTAGCTAACAGGTGAAGAACACAAACCACAAAATCACTAGCTAACTTACTTTAAGTTTGCAAGAAATATAGACCAATACAACAACAGGCTTAAATTAACTGACAACATAAGTTATACGACTTACAGTTCTCAAGGACGCACACACACGATCTAACTGATTATCCTCCAGACAGCATATAGTGTCTTTTTTTTTTCTCTCATTTTTTTCTCTGTGTGGCTCGCGGTGTGAGGCGTGTGTCCACGCTATTTTCCGATATGCACTCACAATCACTCCTGATAGACAACATTTTGTACGAAACTAAATTAACGAGCCAATTTTCTAAAATGTAAGGAGTAGAAAGTACCGATATTTGTGTTAAAATGTAAGGAGTAAAAGTAAAAAGTCGCCACAAAAATAAATAGTAAAGCAAATTAAAAATATCTGAAAAATCTACTTGAGTACAGTAACGAAGTATTTATACTTGGTTAGTTCCCCTCTCTGTGTTCATGGTATTTTGAATGCAGTGTTTCATTTTGAAGGAGATGTGAGGCATTTTGCATTTTGTATGTGCAGTTTTGGGAATTGTGTGTAGAGTTTTGAAAAAAGGAGACATAGTTTTGAAAATGTGTGTAAGCAGTTAGAAAAAACTGTAATCATTATTAAGAGGACAGATAACGGAAGAAGAACTTGCCTTCAGGTAGAAACAGAATCCCGAACATCAGCGCCAGGAGATACATGTTGACGGAGGGATACAACTGAGTTTCAGTTTGATGTGCTCTGGCTTTAAGTAGTTCTCCTGAGGAGGCGTTGTCTTCATCCTCAAACCTCCTTCATACCGCCCAGATGTGTGACGGGGGGAGGTGGGGGGGCAGCTGGTTATCCCGGACTTTGCCCCGTAATTAAAAAATTTAAATGATGTCTGTAGCTACAGATAAAATACAGAATGACCTGTTTGGCCTGTTGTATAAAATTCTCTCATTAAAAGATGTTCAGTTAGTAGACTTCTGAAAGTGTTGAAAATAATCTCCTCCTGTTCATTTCTCTGACCTTTTAACACTGTCAGACTGATAATAACCCTTTATCAGTTTTTATCAGTTTTATTATTATATTGTTTGTCGGTCTGCATCTGAACCGAAACAGAAAGTCAATCTGGACCGGGCCCATAACTCTTGTGTTATGAATAGACACCTTATAAAATGTAACGTTTCCTATTTTGAAATACATTTTCTTCTTAGTGTGTGTCTGTGTGTGTGTATGTGTGTGTGTATGTGTGTGTCTGTGTGTGTGTATGTCTGTGTGCGCGTGTGCGTGTGTGTGTGTGTGTGAAAACAGACAGATGTTTCAATTGATTGACGTCAAATCTGAAACCGCCGAAAAGTATGGCAGATGGGTGGTGTGGCCCCAAAGAGGGGGGAGAGGTGGGGGGGGATTTGAGCTCTGTAACTCTATTTCTTGACGATTTCCCATTAAAGTCTATGGGGAAATTTAGTGCACTTGGTTGTTAATTTTGTGAAAACCGCTAGGCGAATCTCTTAGAAAAGTCATAGCCCAACATCCCCGATCATTACACACATTTGGATGTATTTTTTGCGAATATGTTACCAACACTGTGTGACTAGTAGCACGACAAATTTATTATAATTATATAAGAAAAAAGCATAAAAGGACAAAGACATTTAAAAAGTGTCAAAAA
The DNA here is from genome assembly GCF_004354835.1 of Perca flavescens. Classification (NCBI taxonomy): domain Eukaryota; kingdom Metazoa; phylum Chordata; class Actinopteri; order Perciformes; family Percidae; genus Perca; species Perca flavescens. The sequence goes on along the minus strand of NC_041344.1, from coordinate 2,017,325 downwards.
GTGTTATAAAAGGACAAAAACATTGAAAAAGTGTTCGGGGGATTAAAGAAGTTCACGTTGTTACTTTTTTTGAGCTTTATCATTTTTTATGATTTTTTTTCTGGCATTTTGAAGCTTTTTTACCAACATTTTTGACATTTCTATTGACATTTGTGAAGTTTCTTTCGACGTTTTCACAAGATTCCGTAGATTTATAATTATAAAGACAAAAGCATTTTAATTATAAGGACAAAGACATTTAAAAAGTGTCAAAAAGAGACAAAAACATAAAACAAGTGTTAAAAAAAGAGACAAAAACATAATAACACATTTTATTTACTCATATGGACCACTGGCGTTGTTACATTGTTTTTGCTTTTTATGATTTTTTTTTCTGGCATTTTGAATCTTTTTTTCCGGCATTTCTTTCAACATTTTTGAAGTTTCTTTTGACGTTTTCACAAGATTCCTAACTGAGCAGCTTTGTTTGAGAGAATTTAATATAATTGGTCAAAAATAAAATGTTCTGTATTGTAACTTTACAGTATCTCACAAAAGTGAGTACACCCCTCACATTTTAGTAAATATTTCATTATATCTTTTAATGGGACAACACTGAAGAAATGACACTTTGCTACAATGTAAAGTATTAAGTGTCCAGCTTGTATAACAGTGTAAATGTGCTGTCCCCTCAAAATCATGGTTTTATGTCAGTTAGCCTAATAGCTAGTTTGATTTGCATTGAGACATGATTATATGGAAAGTACCCCATGCCACTCTCTAGGTATGGTGAAGGTATGTGATGATGTGTGGGGGTATGGTGAAGGTATGTGATGATGTGGGGGGGCTATTTTAATTCCAAAGGCCAAGAGAACTTTATCAGGATGCATAGTATCCTGGATCCATGAAATAACTGGCCTTTAAAAATAAAAATCTGCCTGCCTCTATGGGAATTTAACATAGGGGTGTACTGAATTTGTTGCCAGCGGTTTAGACATTAATGGCTGTATGTTGAGTTATTTTGAGGGGACAGCACATTTACACTTAATACTTTACTTAATACTTTGCCCTGTAGTTTAAATATGGAAATGATGTCTGTAGCTACAGATAAATTACAGAATGACCTGCTTGGCCTGTTGTATAAAATTCTCTCACTTTCTCCTGTTCATTTCTCTGACCTTTTAACACTCTCAGACAGATCATAACCCTTTATCAGTTTTAATCAGTTTCATTATTATATTTATATTTCTTTAACTGTAAAACTAATCATAATCCTTCAATAACCTGCCCTAACACTTACTTACTTAATGTTTTTATAAGTTGTTATCTGGTTTTATATATCTTTTATTGCGGCACTTTCCAAAGGTGTGTATCTGAACAGAAACAGAAAGTCAACATGGACCGGGACCATAACGCTTGTGTTATGAATAGACACCTTATAAAATGTAACGTTTCCCATTTTGAAATACATTTTCTTCTTTGGGTGTGTGTCTGTCTTTGTGTCTGTGCATGTGTGTGTGCATGTGTGTGTCTGTCTCACTGTGTGTGTGTCTGTCTTACTGTGTGTGTGTCTATCTCACTGGATGTGTCTCTATGTGAGTCTGTACGTTACTGTGTGTGCCTCTGTGTGTGTGCGCATGCATGTGTATGTTTGTGTGTGCCTCTGTGTGTGTGTGCGCGTGCATGTGTATGTTTGTGTGTGTCTCTGTGTGTGCGTCTGTATGTGTAGCCTCCCTGAGAATAAGGTGGATAAAAAGAAAACGCGTCTTTTTGATGAGAAACATTTCTTTTTATTGGCAGGTTTTACATTCTGACAGCAGCTGACCGCAGGTTTGATTCTCGGGGCTCCAGCGTGAGTCCGGCTCATAAAACATGAGAAATAAATACATAAATACATAAATACATGAATAAATAATCAGACTGAACACTGCTAGCTCAGGGTTTAAAGAAACAAAAAAAGGCACAAATGGGAAACAGATAAAAACTGGCTCTCAGAGGGGCTTTGAATGCCTCGTTAATTAATAAATATGTTCATTAATGTGACCCCAAAACAATCCTTTCTCACAGAAACACAGACAACTGTTAGTGTTTCTGGTATTTTGTCCACCTCGGAAGTTAAAAAAATTTCCTTTTTTTTCAAACTGGAAAGTTTTCGATTAAAAAGGGGACGTTAAAACTCTACACATTTCCTTGTTTCCTCTCTCCTCACATTGTTTCCTCTATCCTCTCCTCATTTCCTCTATCCTCTCCTCATTTCCTCTCTCCTCTCATGCAAGGGAAGGATGCAACAGAGAGAGGAAACGTTTTCTCGCATTGTTTCCTCTCTCCTCGCATCGTTTCCTCTCTCTCTCGCATCGTTTCTTCTCTCTCCTCGCATCGTTTCCTCTCTCTCCTCGCATTGTTTCCTCTCTCTTGCATTGTTTCCTCTCTCATGCATCGTTTCCTCTCTCTCCTCGCATCGTTTCCTCTCTTTTGCATTGTTTCCTCTCTCATGCATCGTTTCCTCTCTCATGCATCGTTTCCTCTCTGTCTTGCATTGCTTCCTATCTCTCCTCGCATCGTTTCCTCTCTCTCCTCGCATCGTTTCCTCTCTCTTGCATCGTTTCCTCACGTTGGACTAAGACGCGAGGAAACAATGCGAGAGAGAGAGAGAGGAAATGATGCGAGGAGATAGGAAACGATGCAAGAGAGAGGAAACGATGTGAGGAGAGAGGAAACGATGCGAGGAAATGATGCAAGAGAGAGAGGAAACGATGCAAGGAGATAGGAAACGATGCAAGAGAGAGAGGAAACGATGCGAGAGAGAGAGAGAGGAAATGATGCGAGAGAGAGAGAGAGGAAATGATGCGAGAGAGAGAGAGAGAGGAAATGATGCGAGGAGATAGGAAACGATGCAAGAGAGAGGAAACGATGTGAGGAGAGAGGAAACGATGCGAGGAAATGATGCAAGAGAGAGAGGAAACGATGCAAGGAGATAGGAAACGATGCAAGAGAGAGGAAACGATGCGAAGAGAGGAAACGATGCGAGGAAACGATGCAAGAGAGAGGAAACATCGTCGGACTAAGACGCTGAGAGGAAACGATGCGAGGGAAGGATGCAAGAGAGAGAGGAAACATTTCCTTGCATCGTTTCCTCTCTCCTCGCATCATTTCCTCTCTCCTCGCATTGTTTCCTTGCATCCTTCCCTCGCATCCTTCCCTCGCATTGTTTCCTCTCTGCTCGCATCGATGCAAGGAGAGGAAAACGCATCGCATTGTTCCCTCGTATCGTTTTCCTCGCGTGGCAGACTTAAGACGCTGAGAGGAAAGGAGGCGAGGGAAGGAAAGGAAGCAAGGGAAGGAAACGTTGATGCAGTTGAGGATCCCAGACTACAAAGCAACCCCAGGAGACGTGACCCCCGAAGTGGACACAGGTCTTGGTTTTTCCGAACATGTTTTCAGCCCCTTTGAATGGTTATTTTGACTGTTTTTGGGGAGTGGGTTGATTTTCATATTTTATTTGGGCGGACCATAGCTGCCAAAACTCTCCCGGACCCCTCCCGGTTTATTATTTCTCCCGGGAAACTCCCGTAATTTGCAGCAGGGCCCAAACTCCTTCATAAATAATCGGACCAATATGTTTGTCTAATGTTGACCAGTTGCCAGATCTGGTATGAAACACATCCTATTCACACAATCCACCCATCACATACAATGTTCAACCTGTTAGTCACCTCAACCTGGCAACCTGTAACCCTCAACCTGGCAACCCATAACCCAGTTGCGACGTTGATCTCTGCGCAAGCTTCACGGAAAGTTCAGACCCGAAAGCGAGCCGATAAAAATGGCCGGTGAAGACGGTGTTCCCGCGAAGAAATCGAAATATAGCTGTACATTTCAACAGTGTAACCATCTACATGCATCTTACCTATAGTCGTTTCAACAACCTCCACGCTGTTTGTAAGGTGTGTCGCGTTGATTTTTTTGAAATTAAATGTTGGCAGGTATGGGGCGGAGAGATCTACTTCTTCTCAATATAGTGTGTGGGGTGGGGGGAGGGGGGGGGGCAATTGTTTCGGAGCCCTGAGCGTAAAGAAATAATTCAGGTGAGGACCTTTGAGTGATGCATTCGAGAACCCATACACACTATTTAATATACGCGGTGTGGGGAATAGTGAGAAGGGGGGCAGGTTTCCAACAGAGCCGACTGTGTTAGGAAGGTCTGGGGGGGGGGGGGTCAGGGGTCAGAGGTCAAGGCAGACGGAGAGGTGCGTTTCAGAGCAGCAGGTTGAGGTCGGCGAGCAGAGCATCCACGTCGGCGATCGGAGCTCGCCAGTAATTAAAGGAGGAGAACTGGGTCATCTCATCCTGTAGAGAGAGAGAGACAGAGACACACACACATCTTTTAGTTTAAAGAGTAAGATCCTTTAAGTTTAACATGAAACATCCCTGAAATCACCATAACCAAACTCCACCAGACTCCATGTAAATAATCAGGACTTTTATCATCGTAAAACACACTTCATTCAAAGTGAACAGAAACTAAATAAAACTACCTAAAGCCGTTTTGGTTCATCTTTCCACTGTTCCAACAATCACCACTCTGGTTTGGTTTAAATAAACCCTTAATTCACCCATTTACATGTGGAGATATGCTGGCTCTATACACGCTAAAAGTCCTGATTATTTACATGGAGTCTGGTGGAGATATGCTGGCTCTATACACGCTAAAAGTCCTGATTATTTACATGGAGTCTGGTGGAGATATGCTGGCTCTATACACGCTAAAAGTCCTGATTATTTACATGGAGTCTGGTGGAGATATGCTGGCTCTATACATGCTAAAAGTCCGGATTATTTACATGGAATCTGGTGGAGATATGCTGGCTCTATACACGCTAAAAGTCCTGATTATTTACATGGAGTCTGGGGGAGATATGCTGGCTTTATACATGCTAAAAGTCCTGATTATTTACATGGAATCTGGTGGAGATATGCTGGCTCTATACATGCTAAAAGTCCTGATTATTTACATGGAGTCTGGTGGAGTTTGGAAAATACAATCCAGGCTGAAAGATGCTGAAGTTTTCCCTTTGGATAAAATGTCAAAATGAAACACAGAAAGTTGTAAAAAAAACAACTCACCGCCTCTTTCTGGCTCCGCTTGTCTTTTCCTTTGATGCTATTGGCCGGCTGAGCGTCGGTCCCGCCAAGGTCCTCCAGCTCCGACAGATCGGGGGCCGGGATTGGCTGCCTCCAGAAGAGGAAGGAGTCGTATTGGCTGTTGGATTTCTCAATCATGTTTTCAGTCTAAAAAAAACAATCAAAAGAAGCAATAAGACTACTGACATGACAATTATAACATATAAAACACTATAATAACATAAATGAATCAAAGTAAATCAATTTATAAAAATAAACATTAAAAGGTAAATAATTTTTTGAAAAACATAAATTATATTATTATGTAAAAATAAATCAAAGTGAATAAATAAAAACAAAACGGAATTTATTTTTTAATTAAAATGATTAAAAGTATTTTTATAATTTAAAACAAATCTAACAATAGATTTTTTCATTTTGTAAATAATCAGGACTTTTAACTCTCTCTGTGTCTGTCTGTCTGTCTCTCTGTCTGTCTTTTATTTCAGCTGCAGGTGTTCATATTATTTATACATACATACACACATATATATATATATATATATATATATATATATATATATAAAAAAAGCATATTTTATATATATAAAAGCAGGCCTACTACTGTATTTAGGTTTTGGACAGATGTCCATGCATCCTGTGACTCATTAATATATTTATATGTATTCCCAATCTTCCAGTTGAGTCTATATCTATAACAGAAACTGGGTCATCGCGTCCCTGGTGACTAAAATAGGCCTAACACTTGACTGACCTGACGCTCTCGCAGCCTGACACCGAACGATCCCACCTGCCACCAAACTCCATTCACATTTCGGTCGATTTTAAAATTCGGCTGGTCTCACTCAGCAGGACATTTCTGAAAAGCAGGCCTATCGATTGAGGCGTTGGCCCACATTGTCCCCGGCTGATGATCGGCTATCTGAACGATGACAAATTATAGTGATTTATGGTAAAAAATGCGTCACTAATATATATGTCTGTTATCGATTAAATGTTAAAATGGACGGAATCACTTTTTTTTGATGAGGTTGTATTTAGAGGCGTTGCCCCGGTGTTCGGGCTCATCACAAGCCAAAGATGCAACCGGTTAAAACCCATTTTACACGATGAATTACTGACATTTTGTCTCTTAAATTAACCTTAAATACTCCGATTTTAACATTGAGTTTGGTTGAACGTCGTTTTTTTTTTTTTTTTTTAAATAGAAATAGCAGGTTGCATCGTCACCGGCTTTCAGAAAACAGACAGAAATATGACATTCAACGTGACGTTATCTTGATTATTATGGGATGTGAATGAAGTGATGTTTACCTTTTTGTTGTTTCCGGTGAGAAAATAAAAGGTTTCTGTGGTTTCTTGAGGTCTTCTTCTGTCCGTTCTTTTGTTGCAGTCGCTTCAGATGCTGCTGCAGGTTAAATGAGCTTCTGCGCCTGCGTCAAGC
>NC_041344.1:2000760-2005760 GCF_004354835.1 Perca flavescens | reverse complement strand
GTTCGGGTGCATTCTGGGCATCCTGGTCTTACAGGGAGGTGTGTTCAGGTGCATTCTGGGCGTCCTGGTCTTACAGGGAGGTGTGTTCAGGTGCATTGTGGGCGTGCTGGTCTTACAGGGGGGTGTGTTCAGGTGCATTTTGGGCGTGCTGGTCTTACAGGGAGGTGTGTTCAGGTGCATTCTGGGGTGCTGGTCTTACAGGGAGGTGTGTTCAAGTGCATTCTGGGCATCCTGGTCTTACAGGGAGGTGTGTTCAGGTGCATTCTGGGCGTGCTGGTCTTACAGGGAGGTGTGTTCAGGTGCATTCTGGGCGTCCTGGTCTTACAGGGAGGTGTGTTCAGGTGCATTTTGGGCGTGCTGGTCTTACAGGGAGGTGTGTTCAGGTGCATTCTGGGCGTGCTGGTCTTACAGGGAGGTGTGTTCAGGTGCATTCTGGGCGTCCTGGTCTTACAGGGAGGTGTGTTAAGGTGCATTCTGGGCGTGCTGGTCTTACAGGGAGGTGTGTTCAAGTGCATTCTGGGCATCCTGGTCTTACAGGGAGGTGTGTTCAGGTGCATTCTGGGCGTGCTGGTCTTACAGGGAGGTGTGTTCAGGTGCATTCTGGGCATCCTGGTCTTACAGGGAGGTGTGTTCAGGTGCATTCTGGGCGTGCTGGTCTTACAGGGAGGTGTGTTCAGGTGCATTCTGGGCGTCCTGGTCTTACAGGGAGGTGTGTTCAGGTGCATTCTGGGCATCCTGGTCTTACAGGGAGGTGTGTTCAGGTGCATTCTGGGCGTCCTGGTCTTACAGGGAGGTGTGTTCAGGTGCATTCTGGGCGTCCTGGTCTTACAGGGAGGTGTGTTCAGGTGCATTTTGGGCGTGCTGGTCTTACAGGGAGGTGTGTTCAGGTGCATTCTGGGCGTGCTGGTCTTACAGGGAGGTGTGTTCAAGTGCATTCTGGGCATCCTGGTCTTACAGGGAGGTGTGTTCAGGTGCATTCTGGGCGTGCTGGTCTTACAGGGAGGTGTGTTTAGGTGCATTCTGGGCGTGCTGGTCTTACAGGGAGGTGTGTTCAGGTGCATTCTGGGCGTGTTGGTCTTACAGGGAGGTGTGTTCAGGTGCATTCTGGGCATCCTGGTCTTACAGGGAGGTGTGTTCGGGTGCATTCTGGGCATCCTGGTCTTACAGGGAGGTGTGTTCAGGTGCATTCTGGGCGTCCTGGTCTTACAGGGAGGTGTGTTCAGGTGCATTGTGGGCGTGCTGGTCTTACAGGGGGGTGTGTTCAGGTGCATTTTGGGCGTGCTGGTCTTACAGGGAGGTGTGTTCAGGTGCATTCTGGGCGTGCTGGTCTTACAGGGAGGTGTGTTCAAGTGCATTCTGGGCATCCTGGTCTTACAGGGAGGTGTGTTCAGGTGCATTCTGGGCGTGCTGGTCTTACAGGGAGGTGTGTTCAGGTGCATTCTGGGCATCCTGGTCTTACAGGGAGGTGTGTTCAGGTGCATTCTGGGCGTGCTGGTCTTACAGGGAGGTGTGTTCAGGTGCATTCTGGGCGTCCTGGTCTTACAGGGAGGTGTGTTCAGGTGCATTCTGGGCATCCTGGTCTTACAGGGAGGTGTGTTCAGGTGCATTCTGGGCGTCCCTGGTCTTACAGGGAGGTGAGTTCAGGTGCATTTTGGGCGTGCTGGTCTTACAGGGAGGTGTGTTCAGGTGCATTCTGGGCGTGTTGGTCTTACAGGGAGGTGTGTTCAGGTGCATTCTGGGCGTCTTGGTCTTACAGGGAGGTGTGTTCAGGTGCATTTTGGGCGTGCTGGTCTTACAGGGAGGTGTGTTCAGGTGCATTCTGGGCGTGCTGGTCTTACAGGGAGGTGTGTTCAAGTGCATTCTGGGCATCCTGGTCTTACAGGGAGGTGTGTTCAGGTGCATTCTGGGCGTGCTGGTCTTACAGGGAGGTGTGTTTAGGTGCATTCTGGGCGTGCTTGTCTTACAGGGAGGTGTGTTCAGGTGCATTCTGGGCGTGTTGGTCTTACAGGGAGGTGTGTTCAGGTGCATTCTGGGCATCCTGGTCTTACAGGGAGGTGTGTTGGGGTGCATTCTGGGCATCCTGGTCTTACAGGGAGGTGTGTTCAGGTGCATTCTGGGCGTCCTGGTCTTACAGGGAGGTGTGTTTAGGTGCATTCTGGGCGTGCTTGTCTTACAGGGAGGTGTGTTCAGGTGCATTCTGGGCGTGTTGGTCTTACAGGGAGGTGTGTTCAGGTGCATTCTGGGCATCCTGGTCTTACAGGGAGGTGTGTTCGGGTGCATTCTGGGCATCCTGGTCTTACAGGGAGGTGTGTTCAGGTGCATTCTGGGCGTCCTGGTCTTACAGGGAGGTGTGTTCAGGTGCATTGTGGGCGTGCTGGTCTTACAGGGAGGTGTGTTCAGGTGCATTCTGGGTGTGCTGGTTTTACAGGATCTGTGCTAAATGATTAGGGTATGTATGGACTAACTAGGGGTTAGTTTGTGGTTAGTTTGCGGTTAGTTTGCGGTAAGTTTGTGGTTAGTTTGTGGTTAGTTTGTGGTTAGTTTGCTATTAGTTTGCGGTTAGTTTATGGTTAGTTTGTGGTTAGTTTGCAGTTTGTTTTTAGTTTTTGGTTAGTTTCCTGGTTAGTTTATGGTTAGTTTCCTGGTAAGTTTGTGGTTAGTTTGTGGTTAGTTTGCGGTTAGTTTGTGGTTAGTTTGCTATTAGTTTGCGGTTAGTTTATGGTTAGTTTGTAGTTAGTTTGCAGTTTGTTTTTAGTTTTTGGTTAGTTTCCTGGTTAGTTTATGGTTAGTTTCCTGGTAAGTTTGTGGTTAGTTTGTGTTTAGTTTGTGGTTAGTTTGTGGTTAGTTTGTGGTTAGTTTGCGGTTAGTTTGTGGTTATTTTCCTGATTAGTTTGTGGTTAGTTTGTGGTTAGTTTGCGGTTAGTTTGTGGTTAGTTTCCTGATTAGTTTGTGGTTAGTTTCCTGATTAGTTTGTAGTTAGTTTGTGGTTAGTTTCCTGGTTAGTTTGTGGTTAGTTTACTGATTAGTTTGTGGTTAGTTTGTGGTTAGTTTGTGTTTAGTTTGCGGTTAGTTTATGTTTAGTTTCTGATTAGTTTCCTGGTTAGTTTGTGGTAAGTTTCTGGTTAGTTTCCTGGTTAGTTTGCGGTTAGTTTGTGGTTAGTTTGTGGTTAGTTTGTAGTTAGTTTGCAGTTTGTTTTTGGTTAGTTTCCTGGTTAGTTTTTGGTTAGTTTCCTGGTTTGTTTGCGGTTAGTTTCTGGTTAGTTTGTAGTTAGTTTGCGGTTTGTTTGTGGTTAGTTTGTGGTTGGTTTGTTTGTAGTTAGTTTGCAGTTTGTTTTTAGTTTTTGGATAGTTTCCTGGTTAGTTTATGGTTAGTTTCCTGGTTAGTTTGTGGTTAGTTTGTGGTTAGTTTGTGTTTAGTTTGTGGTTAGTTTGTGGTTAGTTTGCGGTTAGTTTGTGGTTAGTTTCCTGATTAGTTTGTGGTTAGTTTGTCGTTAGTTTGCGGTTAGTTTGTGGTTAGTTTCCTGATTAGTTTGTGGTTAGTTTACTGATTAGTTTGTAGTTAGTTTGTGGTTAGATTCCTGGTTAGTTTGTGGTTAGTTTACTGATTAGTTTGTGTTTAGTTTGTGTTTAGTTTGCGGTTAGTTTATGGTTAGTTTATGGTTAGTTTCTGATTAGTTTCCTGGTTAGTTTGTGGTTAGTTTGTGTTTAGTTTGCGGTTAGTTTATGTTTAGTTTCTGATTAGTTTCCTGGTTAGTTTGTGGTAAGTTTCTGGTTAGTTTCCTGGTTAGTTTGCGGTTAGTTTGTGGTTAGTTTGTAGTTAGTTTGCGGGTTGGTTTGCGGTTAGTTTGTGGTTAGTTTGTAGTTAGTTTGCAGTTTGTTTTTAGTTTTTGGTTAGTTTCCTGGTTAGTTTTTGGTTAGTTTCCTGGTTTGTTTGCGGTTAGTTTCTGGTTATTTTGTAGTTAGTTTGCGGTTGGTTTGTGGTTAGTTTGTGGTTAGTTTGTAGTTAGTTTGCAGTTTGTTTTTAGTTTTTGGTTAGTTTCCTGGTTAGTTTATGGTTAATTTCCTGGTTAGTTTGTGGTTAGTTTGTGTTTAGTTTGTGGTTAGTTTGTGGTTAGTTTGTGGTTAGTTTGCGGTTAGTTTGTGGTTAGTTTCCTGATTAGTTTGTGGTTAGTTTGTGCTTAGTTTGCGGTTAGTTTGTGGTTAGTTTCCTGATTAGTTTGTGGTTAGTTTACTGATTAGTTTGTAGTTAGTTTGTGTTTAGTTTGTGTTTAGTTTACGGTTAGTTTGCGGTTAGTTTATGGTTAGTTTCTGATTAGTTTCCTGGTTAGTTTGTGGTTAGTTTGTGTTTAGTTTGCGGTTAGTTTATGGTTAGTTTATGGTTAGTTTCTGATTAGTTTCCTGGTTAGTTTGTGGTAAGTTTCTGGTTAGTTTACTGGTTAGTTTGCGTTTAGTTTGTGGTTAGTTTGAGGTTAGTTTGTGGTTAGTTTGTGGTTAGTTGGTGGTTAGTTTGTGGTTAGTTTATGGTTAGTTTGTGGTTAGTTTGCGGTTAGTTTTTGGTTAGTTTCTAGTTAGTTTCCTGGTTATATTGTGTTTGGTTTCCTGGTTAGTTCGTGGTTAGTGTGCGGTTAGTTTGTGGTTAGTTTGCGGTTAGTTTGTGGTTAGTTTGTGGTTAGTTTCCTGATTAGTTTGCGGTTAGTTTGTGGTTAGTTTGTGGTTAGTTTCCTGATTAGTTTGCGGTTAGTTAGTTTGTGGTTAGTTTCCTGATTAGTTTGTGGTTAGTTTGTGGTTACTTTGCTGGTTATTTTGTGTTTCGTTTCCTGGTTAGTTTGTGGTTAGTTTGCGGTTAGTTTGTGGTTAGTTTGTGGTTAGTTTCCTGATTAGTTTGTGGTTAGTTTCCTGGTTAGTTTGTGGTTACTTTCCTGGTTAGTTTGCGGTTAGTTTGTGGTTAGTTTGTGGTTAGTTTCCTGATTAGTTTGTGGTTAGTTTGTGTTTAGTTTGCG
>NC_041344.1:1990760-1995760 GCF_004354835.1 Perca flavescens | reverse complement strand
TGGGAAACTTTTTGAAAGTATACTCCTGAATGTGCAACATCCAAAACAAACATAGTAAAGTAGAGGTGTGTGTGTGTGTGTGTGTGTGTGTGTGTGTGTGTGTGTACTCTGAGTTGCATCACAAGAAACCAGACGCCAGTTGGCGTGCAGCGTGCAGCATGCAGCGTGAAGCAACACGTTTTCCTCTTCTCACATTCTTTCGTTTTTTTATCAGCTGCCGAAATGTGCCGGACAAACTCCGTAGGTGTTCAGCTGAACCTCGTTATGTCATCAGCTCGTTATCAAGCCTCTCTCGTTTCTCCGTTTGGTTTGGTCTTTATTTATCATTTCGACCTGCTACTAGGGGGCTGTCACCATGCCAACAACCTAGCCAGAGACCCTCCTCCACGGCGCTGCGGAGGAAGGTCTGGGACTCATTTCCAAAAAAAAAATTCTCAAAATCTCAGTATATACAGTACAGGCCAAAAGTTTGGACTCACCTTCTCATTCAATGCGTTTCCTTTTTATTTTCATGACTATTTACATTGTAGATTCTCACTGAAGGCATCAAAACTATGAATGAACACATATGGAATTATGTACTTAACAAAAAAGTGTGAAATAACTGAAAACATGTCTTATATTTTAGATTCTTCAAAGTAGCCACCCTTTGCTTTTTTTGATAACTCTGCAAACCCTTGGTGTTCTCTCAATGAGCTTCATGAGGTAGTCACCTGAAATGGTTTTACCTTCACAGGTGTGCCTTGTCAGGGTTAATTAGTGGAATTTTTTCCCTTATTAATAAAAAAAAGCAAAGGGTGGCTACTTTGAAGAATCTAAAATATAAGACATGTTTTCAGTTATTTCACACTTTTTTGTTAAGTACATAATTCCATATGTGTTCATTCATAGTTTTGATGCCTTCAGTGAGAATCTACAATGTAAATAGTCATGAAAATAAAAAGGAAACGCATTGAATGAGAAGGTGTGTCCAAACTTTTGGCCTGTACTGTATGTTTTACATCCTTGTAATTCAGTGATATTTTTGTAAAATATCACTATTTCCAAGTGTCCCTTCACATTGTAGCTTTATTAGAAAAGTTAACATCTTAACAACAACCCAATGATGTATTGAACAATATCAGAATCTATTTTCTGTGCAAATAAATAAGTAATAACAGATTAAATTAAGAACAAGATGCATTGTGTTGCACTTTTCTAATGACACCATAATCTATTTTTTTCCTTTGAATATTTCATATAACTTTCATAATGTAGTAATATTTGGGCATAAAAAGTGATTATATTGTAGCTAATCTGATCATGTTTGCTTGTTCACACACTGCGATACAACAGCTTACAGTAGATGACAGAAGCTATCCCTAATGCACACTAAATCACATTTTATGAATTGTCATTAATTTCTCAGCACAAATCTCTCCTTTTTACAAAGCTTTCTGATCAAGTCAAGTCAGTGTCATTATGGTAGTGCCGAATCATCAGGGAATTGTTTTTATATAGGGATCACTAGGGAAACAGTTGTACATTTTTACTCCCCAACTTGTACATTAACTTTATATCTGTTGAATCAGTTGTACATTTTATTTCAAATTGTTATATTTTTTAATATTTTAATATTTTAAATATTGCTCGTGTATTATTTATTGTATATTGTTACCTATTATTTAATGTATACTCTGTAATGTGTGCTGTGTGCCTGATATTTTTGCTGCTGCAACACCATTATTTCACATATTTTTTTATAACAATAAAAAAAATCTATCTATCTATCTATCTATCTATCTATCTATCTATCTATCTATCTATCTATCTATCTATCTATCTATCTATCTATCTATCTATCTATCTATCTATCTATCTATCTATCTATCTATCTATCTCTCATATAGAGCAGGTCAACACCACACTCTTATGAATTATTATAATATTCAGTCAATGAGCAACCCTACCTGCCCAAACTGGAGTTATGGGGGCTCATATAGCTGGTGCTTGGTAACCTTACTGGCTCTTCATTGTCACTGTTAGCAGCAAACTGGACTAGTAGCTGCTGCTGTGGAGCTACAAGAACAAGTTTGATTCATAAACATAGATTCTGGTTAGCAGGCACTTCTCCTAACTGACTCAGCTTACCCGTCTCAACGTCTTCATTTGGCGTTTTGCTAAAAATAGAAAAAGTTCATATGGCTAAAAATCCTGATTATTTACATGGAGTCTGGTGGAGCTATGCTGGCTCTATACACGCTAAAAGTCCTGATTATTTACATGGAGTCTGGTGGAGATATGCTGGCTCTATACAGGCTAAAAGTCCTGATTATTTACATGGAGTCTGGTGGAGATATGCTGGCTCTATACAGGCTAAAAGTCCTGATTATTTACATGGAGTCTGGTGGAGATATGCTGGCTCTATACAGGCTAAAAGTCCTGATTATTTACATGGAGTCTGGTGGAGATATGCTGGCTCTATACATGCTAAAAGTCCTGATTATTTACATGGAGTCTGGTGGAGATATGCTGGCTCTTTACACGCTAAAAGTCCTGAAAGATAATATCTAGAGCTCATCTTTTTTAAATTGATGCCTTTTCAGTGCCGTTTTGCGCTTGATATTACCAGTCATTCTCCCGGTATTCCCGATTAGCCAATCCGGGCCTGTCTCTGGCTAGTCCACACAGCATTCCTGGATGGATGGGATAAAAACCTTGCTGTGTGTTTAGGTGAAGCCAGTAAATGTTTTTTTAAAATGTATAAAAAACATCATACACAAACACACACACAGACACACACACACACACACACACAAACACACACACACACACACACACACACACACACACACACACACACACACACACACACACACACACACACAGATGCTCGTTGTTGTTTTCAGTTTGTCAACAACAAAACCTCCAGAAACTCCTTTCATTTAAACTTTACAAGCCTCCGATGTGTGTGTGTGTGTGTGTGTGTGTGTGTGTTTGTGTGTGTGTGTGTGTGTGTGTGTGTGTGTGTGTGTGTGTGTGTGTGTGTGTGTGTGTGTGTGGACCACACCCTGTGTTTAGTCATACTTAATGAGTTCACTGTGTTGACATCCCTCAGAGGCTCGGTTCCCATGCAACTCAATGAGAGAGTGTGTGTGTGTGTGTCTCTGTGTGTGTGTGTGTGTGTGTGTGTGTGTGTGTGTGTGCTTGTTTAAACTAAACTCCGGGAGTCCAGTATACTTGTGGGGTCCTGACAGCTTTGTGGGACCAAAATGCTGGTCCCCACGAGTTTAAAGGGCTTTTTGAGGGTTAAGACTTGGTTTTAGGATTAGGGTTATAATTAGGTTATGGTTAGGGTGAGGGTAAGGGTTAAGGTTAGGGTAAGGGTTAAGGTTAGGCATTTAGTTGTGATGGTTAAGGTTAGGGTAAGGGTTAAGGTTAGGCATTTAGTTGTGATGGTTAAGGTTAGGGTAAGGGTTAAGGTTAGGCATTTAGTTGTGATGGTTAAGGTTAGGGTAAGGGTTAAGGTTAGGGTAAGGGTTAAGGTTAGGCATTTAGTGGTGATGGTTAAGGTGAGGGTAAGGGTTAAGGTTAGGCATTTAGTTGTGATGGTTAAGGTTAGGGTAAGGGTTAAGGTTAGGTATTTAGTTGTGATGGTTAAGGTTAGGGTAAGGGTTAAGGTTAGGCATTTAGTTGTGATGGTTAAGGTTAGGGTAAGGGTTAAGGTTAGGGTAAGGGTTAAGGTTAGGCATTTAGTTGTGATGGTTAAGATTAGGGTAAGGGTTAAGGTTAGACATTTAGTGGTGATGGTTAAGGTTAGGGTAAGGGTTAAGGTTAGACATTTAGTAGTGATGGTTAAGGTGAGGGTAAGGGTTAAGGTTAGGCATTTAGTTGTGATGGTTAAGGTTAGGGTAAGGGTTAAGGTTAGACATTTAGTTGTGATGGTTAAGGTGAGGGTAAGGGTTAAGGTTAGGCATTTAGTTGTGATGGTTAAGGTTAGGGTAAGGGGTTAAGGTTAGGCATTTAGTTGTGATGGTTAAGGTGAGGGTAAGGGTTAAGGTTAGACATTTAGCTGTGATGGTTAAGGTTAGGGTAAGGGTTAAGGTTAGACATTTAGTTGTGATGGTTAAGGTTAGGGTAAGGGTTAAGGTTAGGCATTTAGTTGTGATGGTTAAGGTTAGGGTAAGGGGCTAGGGAATGCATTATGTCAATGATGGGTCCCCACAAATATAGTAATACAGACATTGTGTGTGTGTGTGTGTGTGTTACTATGTGTGTGTGGCTGTGTGTGTCTGTATGTTTGTGGGTATGTGTGTGTGTCTGTGTGTATCTATGTATTTGTGTGTGTGTGTTTGTGAACGTGTGAGTGTGTGTGTGTGTGTGTGTGTATGCTTGAGCGTATGAGTGTGTGCACGTGTGTGTGTTACTATGTGTGTGTGGCTGTGTGTGTCTGTATGTTTGTGTGTATGTGTGTGTGTGTGTGTGTGTGTGTATGTATGTGTGTATGTGTGAACATGTGCCTGTCTGTGTACGTGTGAGCGTGTATGTAAGTGTGTGTGTGCATGTGTGTGTATGTGCGTGCGTGCATTTGTATGTGTGTGTGTGCATGTGAACATGTGACTGTGCATGTGTGTGTGTATGTAAGCTTGTATGTGTGTGTTTGTGTGTGTGTGTCCATGTATGTGAGTGTGTGTGTGTGAGCTTGTATATGTGTGTGTGTGTATCCATGCATTTGAGTGTGTATGTAAGCTTGTATGTGTGTGTGTGTGTGTGTGTGTGTGTGTGTGTGTGTCCATGCATGTGAGTGTATGTGTGAGCTAGTATATGTGTGTGTGTGTGTGTCCATGCATGTGAGTGTGTATGTAAGCTTGTGTGTGTGTGTGTGTGTGTGTGTGTGTGTGTGTGTGTGTGTGTGTGTGTGTCCATGCATGTGAGTGTATGTGTGAGCTTGTATATGTGTGTGTCCATGCATGTGAGTGTGTGTGTGAGCTTGTATATGTGTGTGTGTGTGTGTCCATGTA
>NC_041344.1:1977047-1982047 GCF_004354835.1 Perca flavescens | reverse complement strand
AGAGTTAGACGAGTCCATACACACACTTCTCATCTCAGTGCGTGCTGTAACGCTGTCTGACGGCCCAACCGTTAGCCTAGCTTAGCACAGATCCTGCAGGCGAATGGCTCCAACTAGCCTACTGCTCCCAATAAGTGACAAAATAACGCCAACATGTTCCTATTTACATGTTGTGATGTGTAGAGTCACAGCGTTCGCAAATAACAACGTAACATAAGACACAAAGCCATCTTTTAACCGTAAACAAACCGGGAACTATATTCTACTTGGGCGGAGTGATACGCTCGCAGCTTCGCCTGTCTGAGAATATAGTTCCCGGTTTGTTTACTGGTTAGAAGATGGCTTTGTGTCTCATGTTACGTTGTTATTTGCGAAACGCTGTGACTCTTCAAATCACGACATGTAAATAGGAACACGTTACGTTAGTTTGTCACTTATTCGGAGCAGTAGGCTAGTTGGAGCCATTCACCCCCAGGACCTGTGCTAAGCTAGGCTAATGCTAGGTTACGGTGAATAAGATAAAATAACCCTTTAATCGTAGCTGAGGAACAAGTCCCGCTAGCAGCACGTCTTTTGACTTTGTTTGTTGTTTCTCTTGTTTTTCAGGAGTGTGTTAATCGGACGTAGACCTGCTGGCCGACCTTCTCTTCCCTCCTTCCCTCCTTCCCTCCTTCCCTCTCCTCCTTCCCTCTCCTCCTTCCCTCTCCTCCTTCCCTCTCCTCCTTCCCTCTCCTCGTCTCCGAAATCCGACCACCGGGCAAAACAAGACCTCTTCTCTAAACGAGGGCTGAAAATGTGGCTCGTATTATGTCGTTCCAGTATTCATCCACCAGCTCTGCATCAGTCTGTCCGCAGATATAAACCACACAAAGGACAAGGACTACATCTCCCAGCATGCCTTTTAAAGTGCACATCAAGGAGACATTTTTTTTTTTTTTTATAATTTTTTTGGAATTTAAAATCTAAGCCATTTGAATCGGAGTGAAGAATACAAGCTGTTTTCTCCACTCGCGGGCAGAGTTTTCTACCCCAACGTCAGTATTAAATCAACCCGACCGATGACATCACTGGACTCCATTTCCCAGAATCCCCTTCTATTCAGGATGTGCGGCAGAATGACCGAGTGTGTGTATTTAAGAATAAGAAAAAGAAATAGTGGCTCCGAAAGTGTTGCTTTTAAATTGTCACGATAAAGACTACATTTCCCAGCATTCATAGGGAGGGTAGAGTTTTTTCTCACTGCTCTGAGGGGTTGAGAAGAAATCCCTCAATCCTTCATTTTAAACCCTCATGCTGGTGGAAACCCTCCCAACCCAAAATAAAACAGCTTTTCCAATTCCCTCAGTGGACTACATTTCCCAGGATGCTTCACTCTGCTCAGCTGTGCTGTTACTTGTAAAAGATTATTATGCCTTTAGATGGACTCGGGACACACAGTTCAAAACTCCCTTTAGAAAATGAGCTGTTTTTGTAAAAGTTCTGTATTTCAACTCATAAAAAGATTTTCCTTCTCTTTCTGTTTTTGACTACTTGAACTGTGAGTCGGGGGCCCCAAAACGGGTCTTAATCTCGTACACTGTGGGACCCCAAGAAGACAGAAGTGTTAACTTTTAACTTTTTTTAACTTCAGGTGTCACTTTGGGACATTTTCAGGACTTTTTGTTTAAAATATTTCATCCTGCATTTTGGTGGGAACCCTCAGAGGTTGGCTGGGACACACAGTTCAAAACTCCCATTAGAAAATCAGCCGTTTTTGTAAAAATTCTCTATTTGAACTCATAGAAAAATGTATTTGTGATTTTTGGTCATGTGACTACTTAAACTGTGGGTTGGGCCCCAAAACGGGTTTTAATCGGACATATTTTGTGTCCCAAGAAGACAGACCTTTTCAGTTTTAACTTCAGGTGCCAGGCTGAGACACTTTCGGGACTTCTGTTTAAAATATTTCATCCTGTGTCTCGTGGGAACTCTCAGAGGTTGGCTGGGACACACAGTTCAAAACTCCCATTAGAAAATCAGCCTTTTTTGTAAAAATTCTCTATTTGAACTCATAGAAAGATTTCTTTGTGAATTTTGGTCATTTGACTACTTAATCTGTGGGTTAGGGCCCAAAACGGGTTTTAATCGGATATATTTTGGGGCCCCAGGAAGACCGAAATGTTAACTTTTTAACTCATGGACATTTCATAATGCATCTGGTGGGAAGATCAAGTTTTACCTGCTTTATATTTTGAGTATTTGAACATTTTCTACGCAGACTTTTCTGCTGTTTTTGGTTAATTTGCCGTTTGATTTTTTTTATTGTTGTCTTTCGCGCTGATGATGTGTGCTACTGCTTTGGTGCTAACTTGGGTCTCTTGGTATGTGAGTTGAAGGATACTTGTATTAAACTGGTTCAAATTCCCCAAAATCTTTAATTCGAGCACTTTATAAGAACTGTAACATCTGGATTTTAGAGTCCAAGCCGAACCCACCAAACTGTGTACAAATATCTGTATATTTAAAAAAATAGAATAAAATAAATCCCATTATATTTAAACATTTAACTGTATTTTCTGTACGATGTATGTCACTATATGTTTAAATATTACGGTCTAAATATTTCAAAGCTTTCTCTACAGTGTGAGGTTTCTAATTCTGTGTATGTGTGTGTGTGTGTCTGTGTGTGTGTGTGTGTGTGTGTGTGTGTGTGAGGTTTCTAATTCTGGTGATTTATATGAAATTTAATTGATTTAGGTTTTAGGGTGTTTTTTTTGCCTTCAAATAGTCTGAATTCAAAAGATATTCAGTCGAAAAATGTAAATTTTTGTATTTCAACTCATACGAAGACGTGTGTGTGTGTGTATGTCTGTGTGTGTGTGTGTGTGTCTGTGTGTCTGTGTGTGTGTGTGTGTGTGTGTCTGTGTCTGTGTGTGTGTGTGTGTGTGTGTGTGTGTGTGTGTGTGTGTGTGTGTGTGTGTGTCTGTGTGTGTGTGTGTGTGTGTGTGTGTGTGTGTGTGTGTGTGTGTGTGTGTGTGTGTGTGTGTGTGTGTGTGTGTGTGTGTGTGTGTGTGTGTGTGTGTGTGTGTGTGTGTGTGGGGTAACAGCAGTAACTCGACCCCTCAGCTGTTGTTTATATCTTCCCCTGGAGAGGTTGCCGTAGAAACCGCTGATTCCCGGTGTTTCCCCCGTCGCCATGGGGACTGGCCACTTCCTCACAACCCTCCCCCACACACACACACACACACACACACACACACACCCTCCCCCAAGAGGCCAAAGTCTCTATTTAAGGAAAATGTCTCAGCTGTGTTTGTGGTACGTTCGCTGGACTCCTCAGAGCGTGGGACTTCTGAAAGATACAGCTGGCTCATTACTCCCTATTCAATGCAACTAAGTAGATTTACTCCAGTACTGTACCTTTAAGTACCAGATGTTGAGGTACTTGTACTTTACTTGTCTGTGTGTGTGTCTGTGTGTGTATGTGTCTGTGTGTGTGTCTCTGTGTGTTTATGTGTGTGTGCGTATGTGTGTGTCTCTGTGTGTCTCTCTCTCTCTCTCTCTGTGTGTCTCTGTGTGTATATGTGTGTGTGTCTGTGTGTGTATGCGTGTGCGTGTGCGTGTGCATGTGCGTGTGTGTCTCTTTGTGTGTGTCTCTGTGAGTGTGTGTGTGTGTGTGCATGTGCGTGTGTGTCTCTTTGTGTTTGTCTCTTTGTGTGTGTGTGTCTGTGTGAGTGTGTGTGTGTGTCTGTGTGTGTGTCTGTGTCTGTGTCTGTGTCTGTGTGTGTGTGTGTGTGTGTGTGTGTGTGTGTGTCTCTTTGTGTTTGTCTCTTTGTGTGTGTCTGTGTGAGTGTGTGTGTTTGTCTGTGTGTGTGTCTGTGTCTGTGTCTGTGTGTGTGTGTGTGTGTGTGTGTGTGTGTGTGTGTGTGTGTGTGTGTGTGTGTGTGTGTGTGTGTGTGTGTGTGTGTGTGTGTGTGTGTGTGTGTGTCTGTGTGTGTGTGTGTGTGTGTGTGTGTGTGTGTGTGTGTGTGTGTTTGTCTCTTTGTGTTTGTCTCTTTGTGTGTGTGTGTGTGTGTGTGTGTGTGTGTGTGTCTGTGTCTGTGTCTGTGTGTGTGTGTGTGTGTGTGTGTGTGTGTCTGTGTCTGTGTCTGTGTCTGTGTGTGTGTGTGAGTGTGTGTGTGTGTGTGTGTGTGTGTGTGTGTCTGTGAGTGTGTGTGTGTGTGTGTGTCTCTTTGTGTTTGTCTCTTTGTGTGTGTCTGTGTGTGTGTGTGTGTGTGGTGTGTGTGTCTGTGTCTGTGTCTGTGTGAGTGTGTGTGTGTGTCTGTGTGTGTGTCTGTGTCTGTGTCTGTGTCTGTGTCTGTGTCTGTGTCTGTGTGTGTGTGTGTGTGTGTGTGTGTGTGTGTGTGTGTGTCTGTGTGTGTGTGTGTGTGTGTGTGTGTGTGTGTGTCTCTTTGTGTTTGTCTCTTTGTGTGTGTCTGTGTGAGTGTGTGTGTGTGTGGTGTGTGTGTCTGTGTCTGTGTCTGTGTGAGTGTGTGTGTGTGTCTGTGTGTGTCTGTGTCTGTGTCTGTGTCTGTGTGTGTGTGTGTGTGTGTGTGTGTGTGTGTCTGTGAGTGTGTGTGTGTGTCTGTGTGTGTGTCTGTGTGTGTGTGTGTGTGTGTGTGTGTGTGTGTGTGTCTGTGTCTGTGTGTGTGTGTGTGTGTGTGTGTGTGTGTGTGTGTCTCTTTGTGTTTGTCTCTTTGTCTGTGTCTGTGTGAGTGTGTGTGTGTGTGTGTGTGTGTGTGTGTCTGAGTGTGTGTCTCTGTGAGTGTGTTCGTTTTTCTTCTTCTGAAGGTGTTTTTGGGATATTTATTCTGACTTTTTAATCGCCTATTTTGAGTTCTTTTTGGGGGGGTAACTAAATATGAGCATTTTGTCGACAATTTTTGGCAAGTTTTTCTCCCCTTTATTCGGAAATTTGTTGTATTTACAGACTTTTATTGCAGGACTTTTACTGGTAACAGAGTATTTTTTTTACAGTGTGG
>NC_041344.1:1962047-1969547 GCF_004354835.1 Perca flavescens | reverse complement strand
AGTCAGTCAGTCAGTCAGTCAGTTTGTTAGTTAGTTAGTTAGGTACTTAGTTAGTCAGTTAGTTACTTACTTACTTACTTACTTTGTTAGTTAGTTAGTTAGTTAGTTAGTTAGTCAGTCAGTTAGTTAGTTAGTCAGTTAGTCAGTCAGTCAGTCAGTCAGTTTGTTAGTTAGTTAGTCAGTTAGTCAGTTAGTTATTTGGTTAGTTAGTTAGTTAGTTAGTTAGTCAGTTAGTCAGTCAGTCAGTTAGTTACTTAGTTAGACAGTTAGTTAGTTAGTTAGTTAGTTAGTTAGTTAGTTAGTTACTTACTTACTTACTTAGTTAGTTAGTCAGTTAGTTAGTTAGTTAGTCAGTCTCTTGTTTCTTCGTCACTAGCCGAAACGAGCTGGCTAACCGCAACCGTTAGCATGCTAGCGTTAGCATGCTAGCATGCTACCTCGTTGCAAAGCACCGCTACAACACACACTAGTTCACCATAATCTACCAAAAGAACTACTTCCATGTGCTCCCTGGTTTAGAAGAAGTCTCCCAGCTGATCCTGCCTTGGAACTGACTAAAGTCGGAGAAACAGCCTTTCTTTTACTGTCTATGGAGCTAGCTGACATTAGCTACGACCTGAGCTACTGAGCATGTGCGAGTGCAATCAAAGATAGTACAGAAGAAGAAGAAGAAGAAAAGAGGTCTCACTCTGTAGATAAAACAGAGACCTGAACACAGGGTGAAAAGCGGAGCTGTAGCAGTGTGAGGTACAACAAAGATATGGTGTTGAAAAATTAAACCATGTAAACCTATTCTGGTACAACCTTAAAATACAATTAAAGCTGCGAGCAGCGATGGACGGGCCCTCGCGCATCTACGCGCGTCAGGGTTACAGGCGGACGCCGCTCCTTCACCAATGAAAAGGGAACTCCCCGCCGAGTTCAACGATACCTCACACAAGACTCTACGTCATACGGTTCATTAGCTGTGAAAGGGGGCGTGGCTAGAGCATAGGGGGCGGGTCCAACCACCACCAATTAAAAATGAAGCCTCTGCTGAGATGAATGATACCTCACACAAGACTCTACCTTAAATGGGTCAGCATGTATGGAAGGGGGCGTGGCTTAAACATAGGGGGCGGGCCAAACCATCACCAATGAAGAAGGAAGTCTCTGCTGAGTTCAATGATACCTCACACAAGTGTTTACATCAATCGGGCCATTAGTAATAAAAGGGGCGTGGCATGAACATAGGGGGCGGGCCAAACAATCACCAATGAAGAAGGAAGTCTCTGCTGAGTTCAATGATACCTCACACAAGGGTATACCTTAAACGGTTGAAATGTTATGAAAGGGGGCGTGGCCTGAGTAAGTGAGCGTGGCCATATTATAGGGGGCAGCTCAGTATCACACGTAGACAAATCGGATGATGTTTGTCATATAAGGCACATTTCATGTTGCCAGCGGGGGGCGCTATGACCAAAAGTCAATTTTGGCCTGTATGTGTCCTCAGGCCTGGACCCTTGTCCATCGTGAGAAATTTCGGGCATATACGACAACGTACACTCAAGTTACAACAACTTCTTTGTTCATCGCCAAACACTCAAAATGGCCGCCCCGCCACGGCCACGCCCTATGACGAAAAGTTTTTCTTTTAACAACTTTTCATCTTTAACGTCTTAAGATGGCACAGACCGAGTTTGAAGTTGATCGGATGAAATCTCTAGGAGGAGTTCGTTAAAGTACGACATGTGGAAATGGCCAAAATCGCACTAATTTCGAACATTTAATTAAAAAGGGCAGACTTCCTATTGGGTTTAGGGTATGGCTCTAATGAAGTTTCTTGTACATCTTGACATGTTACATATGTGTACCAAGTTTCGTGAGTCTACGTTAAACGCACTGCAGGGGCTCAATTTTCTTAACTTTCTAGGGGGCGCTAGCGAGCCATTTTTGTGCGCCTATTCCCGAAACACTTAAAATACGTACATTTTCACCAGACTTGATGCGGCCGCCAAATTTGGTAAGTTTTTGAATATGTTGAGCCCCTCAAAAAGCCAATTCATTTGACGGGAAAATAATAATAATTCCTTCAGTTTCAATAGGGCCTTCGCCGCTGTCGGCGCTCGGGCCCTAATTATGAACCTGAAAATGAGCAGAATATTAGCACTTTAAGTGTTGACAGCAGACTGATTGAGGAAGAAGAGGAAAATGAGGAGGAGGAAGAGGAGGAGGAGGAAGAGGAGGAGGATACCTGATGAAGGGTTTGATGATGGTGGCGAGGGCTTTGATGTACCAGGTAGGATGGACCACGAAGAAACCTTTCAGATTCTTCCTTAACCTGCAGACACACACACACACACACACACATATGTATACACACACACACACACACACACACATGTATACACACACACAGAGACACACACAGACACACACACACACACACAGACACACAGGAAACAGGAAGTGAGACAGAAAGAAGTCTAGACGCGGCCAGACATTTGCGTCCTCCCCTTACTGAGTGTGTGTCTGTCTGTGTGTGTGTGTGTGTGTTTGTGTGTGTGTGTGTGTGTGTGTGTGTGTGTGTGTGTGTGTATCTGTCTGTGTGTGTGTGTGTGTGTGTATATAGATATATATATATATATAGATATATATATATAGATATGTATATATGTGTAATATTTAAGCCCTAATCCCCTGAGTTTACCTTCGGTCGATGGTGGTGTAACATTCTCGCAGCCAGCTGATTCCCGGCAGTTTGTTTTTCTGGCCGCCGGCACAAAAATAAACTATCACGTAGTTTTCTGCAACCATCAGATCCAGAGTTCCCACCACATACCTGAGAGCACAACCAGTTAGCTTAGCAACAAGTTAGCTTAGCAACACGTTGGCTTAGTAACACGTTAGCTTTATTTGGATATAGCATCATCCAGGATGTAGATAACTCACCCCACAAGATAATGTGTTAAATAAACAAAAAAAGCATTAAAACTTTGAAAATGTTAGCTTAGGAACACGTTAGTCTAACAACACGTTAGCCTAACAACACAATAGCCTAACAATACGATAGCCTAACAACACGATAGCCGAATAATACGATACCCTAACAATGCGATAACCTAACAACACAATAGCCTAACAATACATTAGCCTAACAACACGTTAACCTAACAACACGTTAGCTTACCAACACGTTAGCCAAACAATACATTAGCCTAACAACGCGATAGCTTAACTCGGCTATAGCATCATAGTTAAGCTCATGTGTTGCTAAACTAACGTGTTGTTAAGCTAACATGTTGTAAAGCTCACATGTTGACGTATTGTTAAGCTAAGGTGTTGCTAAGCTAAGGTGTTGTTAGGCTAATGTGTTGCAAAAAAACGTAAAAATTGAAATTGAAATTGCATCGTGACTAAACTTTGACACAAAGCAGTCTGTAATTCACTCAACATCCTCTGATCTTACCTAGTCAAAATAATGCATAGTTTATGCTTTTTATTAACTCATGTATTACATTTAATGTCATTTACATTTAGCTCATTGATCACTAATCAAAAAAGGGTTGAAAACTTTTAGAAAAAGTAAGCCATAACATAGCTTGTCCTGCAAGATCACGTAGGTCAGAGGTGTCAAACTCAATTTCCCAGAGGGCCACACTGTAAACTAAGAATCACATCAAGGGCTAAAATAAACTCGAAAAAGTTCATGAAAAAAGCCACGAAAAGCCCACGTAAAAGTTGGGAAAGGCCACCCAAAAAAAGCCACAGAAACTCCAGAAAAATTCTAAAAATGTGATGATAAAAGCCCCCAAAAACGCCATGTAACAGTCAGAAAAAGTGTGTGACAGAGTGAGGTAGTTTTTGATAGTTTGTTGATTAGTTGAGACTGTGTTCGTACCTCCAGACGTGTTTAGTTTATTCACATGCTTTTATTTCATCTAAAAAGTCAAGGATCGTTTACAGGATTATTGCGTGTCTCATATAGCCTTCTCACTCACAGCTCGGTCCACATAAAGCCCCAAATGAGTAACTTAGCCATCAAAGAAAAAATGTCAAAAAAAGCAACATAAACATCGGAAAAACGTCAGAAAAAATGGGACAAACTTCAGAAAAATCAACAGAACATTGAAAAAGCTACAAAAACTAGGCGGGCCAACTTTTATTGTGAACCTAAATTGATATACGGGCCGGATCTAAATCTACGAGGGGCTGGATTTGGCCCACGGGCCTCGAGTTTGACAGGTGATGTAGGTAGTCCTGCGAGATAACATAGGTAGTCCTACGAGATATTTAGTTAATCCTTCGAGATAACGTAGGTAGTTCTTCGAGATAACGTAGGTAGTCCTACGAGATACTTAGTCCTTCGAGATAACGTAGGTGGTCCTGCGAGATAATGTAGTTAGTCCTACGAGATAACGTAGGTAGTCCTACAAAATGAGTTAATCCTTCGAGATAATGTAGGTAGTCCCATGAGATACTTAATTAATCCTTCGAGATAACGTAGGTAGTCCTTCAAGATAATGTAGGTAGTCCTACGAGATACTTAGTCCTTTGAGATAACGTAGGTAGTTCTACGAGATACTTAGTTAGTCCTTCGAGATAACATAGGTAGTCCTGCGAGATAACGTTGCTAGTCCTACGAGATAATGTAGGTAGTCCTACAAAATGAGTTAGTCCTTCGAGATAACGTAGGTAGTCCCACGAGATACTTAGTTAATCCTTCGAGATAACGTAGGTAGTCCTACGAGATACTTAGTTAGTCCTTCGAGATAACATAGGTAGCCCACGAGATAACGTAGCTAGTCCTACGAGATAACGTAGGTAGTCCTACAAAATGAGTTAGTCCTTCGAGATAATGTAGGTAGTCCTACAAGATAACGTAGGTATTCCTGCGAGATAATGTAGGTAGTTCCCGTCAGTTAAAGGCTGATTTTGGGTGTTTTACCTGAACAGGTTGTCCATCACATACTGGTAGTTTTCCAGACTGTTCTCCGGCAGGTAACAGGAAGAAAACACGATGATGTCATTCGTGCCATCGCTGTAGTAACCTGAGTGACGAGAGAGAAGGTACGACAGGTGTTTGACTTCCTGTCCACACAAACACAGGTATTTATGGCAAAAATGTTTATATGTTTCCAAATGTTTCACAGCCCAATATCGCCAGGTATGGAGAAGGCAGAACGTAGAGGAAAATATCTGTTTTCGCTTATAACCGTCCCTCCGTGTGAACTAGTTGAGAAAGGCCAAAAAAAGCCACAAAAAGTCTAAAGAATCCATGAAAAGGCCACGTAAAAGTTGAGAAAGGCCACAAAAAAGCCACAAAAAAGCAACAGAAACTCCAGAAGGCCAATTAAAATAAAAATATGAATAAGGTGTGTTCGTACCTCCGTGACACAGAGTAAGGTGAGTTCGTACCTCCGTGAGATAGAGTAAGGTAGATGTTGATTGGTTGAGAGTGTGTTCGTACCTCTCTGTGATTGGTTGAGATGGTTGAGAGTGTGTTCGTACCTCTCTGTGATTGGTTGAGAGTGTGTTCGTACCTCAGTGAGACAGAGTAACGTGAGTTCGTACCTCAGTGAGACAGAGTAACGTGAGTTCGTACCTCAGTGAGACAGAGTAACGTGAGTTTGTACCTCAGTGACACAGAGTAACGTGAGTTCGTACCTCAGTGAGACTGAGTAACGTGAGTTTGTACCTCAGTGACACAGTAATGTGAGTTCGTACCTCAGTGAGACAGAGTAACGTGAGTTCGTACCTCAGTGACACAGAGTAACGTGAGTTCGTACCTCAGTGAGACAGAGTAACGTGAGTTCGTACCTCAATGAGACAGAGTGACGTGAGTTCGTACCTCAGTGAGACAGAGTGACGTGAGTTCGTACCTCAGTGAGACAGAGTAACGTGAGTTCGTACCTCAGTGAGACAGAGTAACGTGAGTTCGTACCTCCGTGTGATTGGTTGAGAGTGAGTTCGTACCTCCCTGTGATTGGTTGAGAGTGAGTTCGTACCTCTGTGTGATTGGTTGAGAGTGAGTTCCTACCTCCGTGTGATTGGTTGAGAGTGAGTTTGTACCTCCCTGTGATTGGTTGAGAGTGAGTTTGTACCTCCGTGTGATTGGTTGAGAGTGAGTTCGTACCTCCGTGTGATTGGTTGAGAGTGAGTTCGTACCTCCGTGTGATTGGTTGAGAGTGAGTTTGTACCTCTGTGTGATTGGTTGAGAGTGAGTTCCTACCTCCCTGTGATTGGTTGAGAGTGTGTTCCTACCTCCCTGTGATTGGTTGAGAGTGAGTTTGTACCTCCGTGTTATTGCTTGAGAGTGTGTTCGTACCTCTGTGTGATTGGTTGAGAGTGAGTTCCTACCTCCGTGTGATTGGTTGAGAGTGAGTTTGTACCTCCCTGTGATTGGTTGAGTGTGAGTTTGTACCTCCCTGTGATTGGTTGAGAGTGAGTTTGTACCTCCGTGTGATTGGTTGAGAGTGAGTTCGTACCTCCGTGTGATTGGTTGAGAGTGAGTTCGTACATCCGTGTGATTGGTTGAGAGTGAGTTTGTACCTCCGTGTGATTGGTTGAGAGTGAGTTCCTACCTCCCTGTGATTGGTTGAGTGTGAGTTCGTACCTCCGTGTGATTGGTTGAGAGTGTGTTCGTACCTTCGTGTGATTGGTTGAGAGTGTGTTCGTACCTCCGTGTGATTGGTTGAGAGTGAGTTTGTACCTCCCTGTGATTGGTTGAGTGTGAGTTCGTACCTCCCTGTGATTGGTTGAGAGTGAGTTCCTACCTCCGTGTGATTGGTTGAGAGTGAGTTTGTACCTCCCTGTGATTGGTTGAGAGTGAGTTCCTACCTCCCTGTGATTGGTTGAGAGTGAGTTCGTACCTCCCTGTGATTGGTTGAGAGTGTGTTCGTACCTTCGTGTGATTGGTTGAGAGTGAGTTCGTACCTCCGTGTGATTGGTTGAGAGTGAGTTCGTACCTCCGTGTGATTGGTTAAGAGTGTGTTCGTACCTTCGTGTGATTGGTTGAGAGTGAGTTTACCTCCCTGTGATTGGTTGAGAGTGAGTTCGTACCTTCGTGTGATTGGTTGAGAGTGAGTTCGTACCTCCCTGTGATTGGTTGAGAGTGAGTTCCTTCCTCCCTGTGATTGGTTGAGAGTGAGTTCGTACCTCCTGTGATTGGTTGAGAGTGAGTTCGTACCTCCGTGTGATTGGTTAAGAGTGTGTCTGTACCTTCGTGTGATTGGTTGAGAGTGAGTTCGTACCTCCGTGTGATTGGTTGAGAGTGAGTTCGTACCTCCGTGTGATTGGTTAAGAGTGTGTTCGTACCTTCGTGTGATTGGTTGAGAGTGAGTTCGTACCTCCCTGTGATTGGTTGAGAGTGAGTTCGTACCTTCGTGTGATTGGTTGAGAGTGAGTTCGTACCTCCCTGTGATTGGTTGAGAGTGAGTTCCTTCCTCCCTGTGATTGGTTGAGAGTGAGTTCGTACCTCCGTGTGATTGGTTGAGAGTGAGTTCGTACCTCCGTGTGATT
>NC_041344.1:1952047-1957047 GCF_004354835.1 Perca flavescens | reverse complement strand
ACAGACATGCACACACACGGGCACACACACACACACACACACACACAGAGACACACACAGAGAGACACACACACACAGACACACACACAGAGAGAGTTGTGTGGAGCTGATAGTCTGAATGAACTCAGCTTGAATGTAACAGACGTTCATTCATAATAAAATGTTACCAACTGAAGCTTTAAATGACAGGAAGTAGAATATGAAAATGTCATCAAACATGTCTGCCGGAGTTACCTGTGAGGAGCTCCGCCTCCTCCGGCTCACCTGCTGGGAGACGAAAACAAAAGACATGAAGAAGACACACACAGTTTCAGTCTGTACTTAAACGCATCGCAGAAACAAATTGTCCAAAAAAAAACGCGGAATGAGTCGGAAAATATGTCGACAAAAGTGTCAAAGAATTACTTTTAAAAGTGGCAAAAATGTTGGACAAAAAGCATTAAAATAGTGCCAAAACTTTTGCAAAAAAACCCTCTGAAAACAGTGCCACAAAACGTTGAAAATAAAACAGAAAAAACGTCCGAAAAACAGCAGAAAGCGTTGTTGGAAACGTATGTTTTTGGGAGGAAAATACAGTACAGGCCAAAAAGTTTGGACACACCTTCTCATTCAATGCGTTTCCTTTTTTATTTTCATGACTATTTACATTGTAGATTCTCACTGAAGGCATCAAAACTATGAATGAACACATATGGAATTATGTACTTAACAAAAAAGTGTGAAATAACTGAAAACATGTCTTATATTTTAGATTCTTCAAAGTAGCCACCCTTTGCTTTTTTTGATAACTCTGCAAACCCTTGGTGTTCTCTCAATGAGCTTCATGAGGTAGTCACCTGAAATGGTTTTACCTTCACAGGTGTGCTTTGTCAGGGTTAATTAGTGGAATTATTTCCCTTATTAATAAAAAAGCAAAGGGTGGCTACTTTGAAGAATCTAAAATATAAGACATGTTTTCAGTTATTTCACACTTTTTTTGTTAAGTACATAATTCCATATGTGTTCATTCATAGTTTTGATGCCTTCAGTGAGAATCTACAATGTAAATAGTCATGAAAATAAAAAGGAAATGCATTTGAATGAGAAGGTGTGTCCAAACTTTTGGCCTGTACTGTATGTTGAAAAAAGTGTCCAAAAAAAAGGCTCAAAATATATTTGAAAAGTGGTGAAAACGTTGAGCTAAAAGCATTGAAAATAGTGCCAAAAACGTTTACAAAGAAACTAAAAAAAATATGTCTGAAAAAAAAGCAGAAAACGTTATCATATACATATTTTTTATTCTGAAATTTGTTGAAATTTTTTATTTTTTAGTATTTATATAGTCTATTTTTGGAAAAAAAATACCCCAAAAACTCTGTAAACAGTGCCACAAAACGGTGAAAAAAAACAATTAAAAAAATACAATTAAATATGTCATGTGAATATGAGATGAAGATGGACTCGTCTTCCTCACCGTCCTCATCTCCAGACATTTCTTTCTCCTCTTCCTCCTCCTCCTCCTCATCCTCCTCCTCCTCCTTCTCCTCCTCCTCCTCCTTCTCCTTATCTTCCTTCTCCTCTTCCTCTTCGTCTTTCTCCTCCTCCTCCTCTTCATCTGTGGAGGAAGATCAGACTTTCTTTGTCACAAACACAATCACACTTCAATAATTTAAGGAATTATTGTCTCCAGAAATCACCAAACAATCAAACATGGAATCCAGCAACCTAGAGCAGCCAGTTAATCAACAAAGTTTGTTGATTAACTGACTTTTAATAACGTTTAACATTATTAATATTATTTATTAGAAGTATTTAAAGGCCTCGTCTCTCTAAAATACTCAAAAGATTTTAGAAAAGCAGCAACAACAACAAAAAAAACTGGATAAAACTTTAAAAAATCGCCATGAATGTCTGAAAATAGTAGCAAAAAAACATTAACGTTAATAACACCAAAAAATGTCTGAGAAAACGCAAAATAAGGCTGGAAGAAAACACACACACACAAACTCACACACACACACACACACACAGACTCACACACACACACAAACACACACATGCACGCACATGCACGCATTCCCACATGCAAAAACACACACACACACACACAGAGACACACACACAAACACACACATGCACACACATGCACGCATTCACACATGCAAAAACACACACACACACAAACACACACATGCACGCACATGCACACATTCACACATGCAAAAACACACACACAGAGACACACACACACAGACACACACACATGCACACACAGTCACTCATTCACACATGCAAAAACACACACACACACACACACACAGAGACACACAGACACACACACACACACACACACACAAACACACACATGCACACACATGCACGCATTCACACATGCAAAAACACACACAGAGACACACACACACACACAAAGACACACAGACACACACACATGCACGCATTCACACATGCAAGTACACACACACACAAACAAACACATGCATCGTTTTTGCATTATAAAAATTAGCAAAAAATGGAAAAATGTCGGCAGCAGATTTTCATTTTGGCTCACCGCTGAAACCTGTAAATAATAATCTGCTGAGTCATGTTTACTCATTGATAACAAAAAAGTAACCATCACATCATCCGGAAACACTCCTGCTGTAATAAACAACCACAGACGACAGGAAACAGTGAAATACCTCTCAGATCATCAGCGGGAGTCAAGGTGGGAGTTAAAGTACTCGTAGTATCTGAAGTAGTTGTGACATCTACCAGAGGTGACCTGCACACAGAAACACATTGAGACTTCAGATACAGTATTAGGGGACCACTAAGGTCTATATAAAAGAGACTTCAGATACAGTATTAGGGGACCACTAAGGTCTATATAAAAGAGACTTCAGATACAGTATTAGGGGACCACTAAGGTCTATATAAAAGATACTTCAGATACAGTATTAGGGGACCACTAAGGTCTATATAAAAGAGACTTCAGATACAGTATTAGGGGACCACTAAGGTCTATATAAAAGAGACTTCAGATACAGTATTAGGGGACCACTAAGGTCTATATAAAAGAGACTTCAGATACAGTATTAGGTGACCACTAAGGTCTATATAAAAGAGACTTCAGATACAGTATTAGGGGACCACTAAGGTCTATATAAAAGAAAAAGCCAAATATTTTGACTGTATTATTGCATGTCTCATATACTGTTGTCTTCTCACTTACATTTGGGCCTCATAAAGCCCCAAAAAAAGGTTGGCAAAAAAGTTCCTCAGCCAGCGACAAATATGTTGAAAAAAAGGCCCAAAAAATTCTGTGATAAAAATCAGAAAGTGAAAAAAAACATTAAAAAAACACGCCAAAAACTTCAGAAAAAGTGGCAAAACGTTGAGTAAAGCATCCAAAACTTTAAAACAACGTGCCTAAATGAAAAAAAAAACGCATAAACCAGGGTAGAAGGCGGCAAAAGTTTTTTTAAAAAGCACCAAAAATTCTAAAAAATATAAAATAAAAGCACCAAAAACTTTGGAAAAAAACGACAAAAACTAAGTGGGCCTAAATTCATTGTGAACCTAAATTGTATCATATACTGTTGCCTTTTCACTTAAATTTGGGCCTCATAATTTCCGTAAAAAGTTCGGCAAAAAAGTTCCTCAGCAAGCGACAAATATGTTGAAAAAAAGGCCCAAAAAATTCTTTGACAAAAATCAGAAAGTGAAAAAAAACATTAAAGAAACGCGCCAAAAACTTCAGAAAAAATGGGAAAACGTTGAGTAAAGCATCCAAAACGTTAAAACAACCTTGGAAAAAGGGCATTAATAAAACCACCGTTTGAAACATTTGGGGGCGGAGCCAGATGTTGTAAACATTAGGGGGTGGAGCCAGGTGTTGTAAACATTAGGGGGCGGAGCCAGACGTTGTAAACATTTGGGGGCGGAGCCAGACGTTGTAAACATTAAGGGGCGGAGCCAGACGTTGTAAATATTAGGGGGCGGGGCCAGGTGTTGTAAACGTTAGGGGGCGGAGCCAGACGTTGTAAACATTTGGGGGCGGAGACAGACATTGTAAACATTAAGGGGCGGAGCCAAATGTTTTAAACCATGGGTGTCAAACTGATTCTACCTGAGGGCCAGACATGTAGAGATTACAGTTTTTTTCGATTGCTAAACGACAGTGGGCACACCTGGAGTCACACGTGCAAAACTCTAACTCCAGTCTACACAGCAGCAGTTCATGTGGACCAAACTCTAGATCGTTTTTCATCGCTTGAACACAGTTTTCTAAACTCTACACACTTATCCCAGGACTTTAACCAAAGGCTGCACAACACTGTAGATTTACAGCACTTTGTTCAGATGCTAACACACTGCTGTCAACACTGTTAACCACACATTCAAAACAGAATAGATCTCAGTCTGGTGCCTATCAAACACTGCTGATTGCAATTTTAGCTGAAAGCCTAACTAGGTGTCTTGTTTTAGACTAGTTAGTGAACATGTATACGGTATTTATACAGAGAAAGATCAGAAAGTCTTTTTTTGTATATAAACACCAAATAAGAATGAAACAATTATACACTGTACTCTTTGAGAGAAACAGGTAAAAGATACAAAAGATACCAACATGTCCAGGTAAGAAGTCTGAGGTTATGTACACAGCTATAAAAAAAGTGAAAAACACTATATCTTTACAATAGTAAAACTGTGTTCTTACTGTTTTTCAGAAAGTAATGGCGGTGAAAGCAATAGAAACACCACATTCATTAGTATTTAGAGATGATGAAGACATCTAATGTGATGAAGAAAACTTGCCACATGATGCTGGAGAGAGGCAGGATTAGTCACACTATTCTTTGGTACTGTTACGTACCTTTAGTGTTTTTTCCCAGTAATTCCATAAATTACTAGAGACAAAATACTATATTGAAGAAAACTGCTGATTTTCATGCCTTCTTGTTTACCTTATGTAAAAATTGGTATGCTACCCAATCTATATTTTTTCCTTAAATAAACTG
>NC_041344.1:1939547-1942047 GCF_004354835.1 Perca flavescens | reverse complement strand
GTAGCAGGAATTAGCAGGACATAGCAGGAATTAGCAGGACGTAGCAGGAATTAGCAGGACGTAGCAGGAATTAGCAGGACGTAGCAGGAATTAGCAGGACGTAGCAGGAATTAGCAGGAATTAGCAGGACGTAGCAGGAATTAGCAGGACGTAGCAGGAATTAGCAGGAATTAGCAGGACGTAGCAGGAATTAGCAGGAATTAGCAGGACGTAGCAGGAATTAGCAGGACGTAGCAGGAATTAGCAGGACGTAGCAGGAATTAGCAGGACGAAGCAGGAATTAGCAGGAATTAGCAGGACGTAGCAGGAATTAGCAGGACGTAGCAGGAATTAGCAGGACGTAGCAGGGCTGCACTTTCTAAGCTTTATCCGCAACAGATTTTTACCAGCATTTTTCGTTGTTCTTTTCTACGTTTGTCGGCTTTTAACGTTTTTTCCCAATGCCTTTTCGCCGTTTGGGGAGGAACTGACGTGTTGTGGTGTCTGCAGGTCTGGACACGGAGGAGAGCGTCTCCGTGACAACGGCAGGCGGCTCCGACGAGCAGCGCGAGTCCACCGACTCTGCGTCCTTCTCCCTGCCGAGCCCGGAGCTGTCGGTCGCCACGCCGCCCGCCGCGGGACACTCTCTGGGGGGGGAGGACATGTCTCCGTCCACCGAGAAGGAGGCCGCCGCAGCGCTGGAGGCCACCGGTGAGACGCAAAACACACACGACGAAACGTAGGAAGGAAATAGAAAAGTCACCAAAACGTAGAAAAAGTTTTAAAACGTTGAAAACCAAAAATGAACGAAAAAAGTGACAAAAATTTGTGCACGCTACTCTGCTAATAGCCACGTTTTACTACAACTAGCCTACAGCGTGCTACTCTGCTAATAGCCACGTTTTACTACAACTAGCCTACAGCGTGCTAAAAGCCTGTTTTAATAGCCATGTTTTACTACAACTAGCCTACAGCGTGCTACTCTGCTAATAGCCATGTTTTACTACAATTAGCCTACAGCGTGCTACTCTGCTAATAGCCATGTTTTACTACAACTAGCTACAGCACGCTACTACGTTTACTACAACTGGCCTACACGCCACGTTTTACTACAACTAGCCTACAGCGTGCTACTCTGCTAATAGCCATGTTTTACTACAACTAGCCTACAGCGTGCTACTCTGCTAATAGCCACGTTTTACTACAACTAGCCTACAGCGTGCTACTCTGCTAAAAGCCATGTTTTACTACAATTAGCCTACAGCGTGCTACTCTGCTAATAGCCACGTTTTACTACAACTAGCCTACTCTGCTAATAGCCATGTTTTACTACAACTAGCCTACAGCGTGCTACTCTGCTAATAGCCATGTTTTACTACAACTAGCCTACAGCGTGCTACTCTGCTAATAGCCATGTTTTACTACAACTAGCCTACAGCGTGCTACTCTGCTAATAGCCATGTTTTACTACAACTAGCCTACAGCGTGCTACTCTGCTAATAGCCATGTTTTACTACAACTAGCCTACAGCGTGCTACTCTGCTAATAGCCATGTTTTACTACAACTAGCCTACAGCGTGCTACTCTGCTAATAGCCATGTTTTACTACAACTAGCCTACAGCGTGCTACTCTGCTAATAGCCATGTTTTACTACAACAACTACTCTGCTAATAGCCATGTTTTACTACAACTAGCCTACAGCGTGCTACTCTTAATAGCCATGTTTTACTACATGTTTTAGCCTAGCCTACATGCTACTCTGCTAATAGCCATGTTTTACTACAACTAGCCTACCTACTAATAGCCATGTTTTACACAACTAGCCTACGACATGCTACTCTGCAAATAGCCACGTTTTACACAACTAGCCTACAGCATGCTACTCTGCAAATAGCCACGTTTTACACAACTAGCCTACAGCATGCTACTCTGCAAATAGCCACGTTTTACACAACTAGCCTACAGCATGCTACTCTGCAAATAGCCACGTTTTACACAACTAGCCTACGACATGCTACTCTGCAAATAGCCACGTTTTACACAACTAGCCTACAGCATGCTACTCTGCAAATAGCCACGTTTTACACAACTAGCCTACAGCGTGCTACTCTGCAAATAACCACGTTTTACACAACCAATGTTTTAAACTCTAACTGTGTAGCCCCCTTTTATATATATTTTTTCCGATGTTGTTGAGGGTTAATGCTGAGGTTGTTTTCCTGTTTGTCCACAGGGGGCGCTGTAGCTGCGGCTGTGGGGGGGGCGGCAGCAGCAGCGGAGGCGGGGCCAACCATGCCGGCCTATTACCTGGTGAAGTGGATCACCTGGAAGGAGAAGAAGACTCCCATCATCACGCAGAGCGAGAACGGGCCCTGCCCCCTGCTGGCCATCATGAACACACTGTTCCTCCGCTGGAAGGTTTCTACATTTAGTCTATAGTCTATATATAATGTGTGTGTGTGTGTGTGTGTGTGTGTGTGTGTGTGTGTGCCAAAAGTTTGGACACACCTTCTCATTCAA
>NC_041344.1:1919547-1932047 GCF_004354835.1 Perca flavescens | reverse complement strand
TCAGGGCCACCTGTACCTGTACCTGTTGTTAATAAAGTTGTATCCTGTCTCTCAGGGACACCTGTACCTGTACCTGTTGTTAATAAAGTTTATCCTGTCTCTCAGGGCCACCTGTACCTGCTGGTGACCGACCAGGGCCACCTGTCTTTGTACTTGTTGTTAATAAAGTTGTATCCTGTCTCTCAGGGCCACCTGTACCTGTTGTTAATAAAGTTGTATCCTGTCTCTCAGGGCCACCTGTACCTGTCCCTGTTGTTAATAAAGTTTTATCCTGTCTCTCAAGCTCCCCTCTACCTGTTGTTAATAAAGTCCTGTTAATAAAGTTGTATCCTGTCTCTCAGGGCCACCTGTACCTGTTGTTAATAAAGTCCTGTTGTTAATAAAGTTGTATCCTGTCTCTCAGGGCCACCTGTACCTGCTGGTGACCGACCAGGGCTTCCTGCAGGAGGACAGTCTGGTCTGGGAGTCTCTTCACAACGTCGAGGGAGACGGGAACTTCTGCGACTCCGACTTCCGGCTGTGTCATCCTCCGCAGAGAGCCCCGCCCACCGCCGCCGCCAGCCTGGCGCCCAGCGCCCAGGACCAGCAGAGACAGATCGACCAGGTGAGACAGGTCGACCAGGTGAGACAGGTCTGGTAGACCAGGTGAGACAGAGACAGATCCACCAGGTGAGACAGGTCTACCAGGTGAGACAGAGACAGGTCCACCGGGTGAGACAGGTCTGGTCGACCAGGTGAGACAGATCGACCAGGTGAGACAGGTCCACCAGATGAGACAGGTCTGGTCGACCAGGTGAGACAGATCGACCAGATGAGACAGATCCAACAGGTGAGACAGGTCGACCAGGTGAGACAGGTCTTGTAGGCGAGGTGAGACAGATCCACCAGGTGAGACAGGTCGACCAGGTGGGACAGAGACAGGTTGACCAGGTGAGACAGGTTGACCAGGTGAGACAGGTCGACCAGGTGAGACAGAGACAGGTTGACCAGATGAGACAGGTTGACCAGGTGAGACAGGTCGACCAGGTGAGACAGAGACAGGTTGACCAGATGAGACAGGTTGACCAGGTGAAACATGTCGACCAGGTGAGACAGATTGACCAGGTGAGACAGTTCGACCAGGTGAGACAGAGACAGGTTGACCAGATGAGACAGGTTGACCAGGTGAGACAGGTCGACCAGGTGAGACAGAGACAGGTTGACCAGGTGAGACAGGTTGACCAGGTGAGACAGAGACAGGTTGACCAGGTGAGACAAGTCGACCAGGTTAGACAGGTCGACCAGGTGAGACAGAGACAGGTTGACCAGGTGAGACAGGTTGACCAGGTGAGACAGAGACAGGTTGACCAGGTGAGACAGGTCGACCAGGTTAGACAGGTCGACCAGGTGAGACAGAGACAGGTTGACCAGGTGAGACAGGTTGACCAGGTGAGACAGGTTGACCAGGTGAGATAGGTCGACCAGGTTAGACAGATTGACCAGGTAACCTGTGAGACAGGTCGACCAGGTGAGACACAGACTAAGTAACGGAAACACGTTGCATTTATTGGACTTAAAAAATACAGTTAAAAGGGTAGACCCTACACACCAGACTCCATGTAAATAATCAGGACTTTTAGCGTGTATAGAGCCAGCATATCTCCACCAGACTCCATGTAAATAATCAGGACTTCTAGCGTGTATAGAGCCAGCATATCTCCACCAGACTCCATGTAAATAATCAGGACTTTTAGCGTATATAGAGCCAGCATATCTCCACCAGACTCCATGTAAATAATCAGGACTTTTAGTGTGTATAGAGCCAGCATATCTCCACCAGACTCCATGTAAATAATCAGGATTTTTAGCATGTATAGAGCCAGCATATCTCCTCCAGACTCCATGTAAATAATCTGGACTTTTAGCGTGTATAGAGCCAGTATATCTCCTCCAGACTCCATGTAAATAATCTGGACTTTTAGCGTGTATAGAGCCAGTATATCTCCTCCAGACTCCATGTAAATAATCAGGACTTTTAGCGTGTATAGAGCCAGCATATCTCCACCAGACTCCATGTAAATAATCAGGACTTTTAGCGTGTATAGAGATACACAGACAGACAGAGACAGACACACACACAGTTCAGTTCCGACCTGCGGTCCTTAGCTGCATGTCATTCCCCTTCTCTCTCCCAATTTCATGTTCATGCTGTCCTTTCAAAATAAAAGCCTAAAAATGACATGAATCTTATGACTCGAGGCCATGTGGCACCCCAGTGACTCTGTGATTGGTCCTCTCTGTCTTGGCGTTATATAGGACTACCTGGTGGCGGTGTCCCTGCAGCAGCAGCAGGGTGGGGCCCCGGGGCCCCTCAGTGACCTGGAGTTGGCCCGACAGCTCCAGCAGGAAGAATACCAGCATCAGCAGCAGCAACTACAGCAACAACAGCAACAGCAACCACAGCAACAACAGGGATCACCTGCTGCAGCAACGCAGGTACAGAAACACACCGCACTAATACTCTGTCAGGGCGAATTCACAAAGGTTTAAATATTTGAAAAAGGCGGCAAAAACCTCCGTAGATGGTGCTCTTTGGATGCTTTTATATAGACCTTAGTGGTCCCCTATTACTGTATCTGAAGTCTCTTTTTATATAGACCTTAGTGGTCCCCTAATACTGTATCTGAAGTCTCTTTTATATAGACCTTAGTGGTCCTCTAATACTGTATCTGAAGTCTCTTTTTATATAGACCTTAGTGGTCCCCTAATACTGTATCTGAAGTCTCTTTTATATAGACCTTAGTGGTCCCCTAATACTGTATCTGAAGTCTCTTTTATATAGACCTTAGTGGTCCTCTAATACTGTATCTGAAGTCTCTTTTATATAGACCTTAGTGGTCCCCTAATACTGTATCTGAAGTCTCTTTTATATAGACCTTAGTGGTCCCCTAATACTGTATCTGAAGTCTCTTTTATATAGACCTTAGTGGTCCCCTAATACTGTATCTGAGGATACCCAGGGCTCGGTTTACACCTATCACCATTTCTAGCCTTCTGTCCTCATATCGTGCAGCCCTAGCGACAGAAACAGAGACAAAACGGCACAAAAAGACTAGAAAAAAGCGACCAAAACAACACCATATAAATACTCTGTTACGGTGCGTAATATTCCTCTTTTGTAACGTTTTTTTAACCTGTAATATTACAACTCTTTTTCTAAAATCTTCTGATTTTTATGCTTAAAATAAACCAACCATTTCACACCGTGATCAGACTCGGGGCGATAAAAGCCACGCAAATATTTGCTTCTCTTCGATGTGAACGTGCCAAAAGCTCCTGTTTGGTTGGTTGGTTGTTTGTGTAGTTGTTGTCATGGTGATGGTGATGATGTCGTCGTTGTTGTGTTTGCAGGTCAGAGGTCAGGGGTCACAGCAGGGCGGAGCGCGGAGAAGAGAGAAGGACTCGGACTGTGTCGTCCTATAGACTCCTTTAATATCATTGTAATCTATCGAGACGCACAGATACACACACATATGTACAGAGACACACACACAGACACACACACACACATATATATATATATAGAGAGACACACACATATATACATACACACACACACACACACACACACACACACACATATATATATATATATATATATATATATATATATATATACACAGACAGACAGACAGACACAACGTACAGACACACACGTACAGACACACAGACAGACACACCCACACACGTACAGACACACAAACTCAGAAACACACACACACACACACACACACACACACACACACACCCAGCTCGATGCCAAACCCCAGTGCTTTCTTTGATAAACAGTTTGTTTCAGACGTGATTCTGAGTTTTTTGGAAAGTTTGTAAGAAATGTGAGAAGGTCCCACAGAGTCTGGTGGAGCGCACACACACACACACACACACACACACACACACACACACACACACACACACACACAAACACACACACAGGTACCGCTGTCTGATGGAAATGTCTACGAGTCACAACAAACGGCTTTATTAACGGCCAATAATTAATAATTCTCTAA
This sequence comes from Perca flavescens, assembly GCF_004354835.1. Lineage (NCBI taxonomy): Eukaryota > Metazoa > Chordata > Actinopteri > Perciformes > Percidae > Perca > Perca flavescens. The sequence continues at coordinate 1,927,995 of NC_041344.1, read as the reverse complement.
AGCTTAACCGGTCTGAAATCAACCTTTTTAAGAAGAATAACTTCTGGGTGGACAGGCTGTGAGAAACAGACGAGTTAAAAGCTGAGAAATAATCCCAAATGATGCAGAATTAAGCAGAATTATCCACAAAAGGTTGTCTGTATTTGTCACTGACCTATAAAGCATTAGGGGATATTTACTGGCTGTTAATGCAAAGCTGATGGCGATGGTATCTCATATATCTATGAAGGGAAACTGTTGCAAAATCCGTTAACTTAAATCTGTATTTATGTAAAATCTCTCTTTCCTGATTGGACCAGTTTCTCCAGTAAAGGTCCGACCGGTTCTCACTCCGAACTCGTTAAGATACGGACGCTCGTTCGGTGTCTCTCGGCGTCGGATAGGAAATCAAAAATCCCCCCTTTTAATCGTGTTATATCCAAGGTGGCGCCCAACAAAATGACGTACAGTACAGGCCAAAAGTTTGGACACACCTTCTCATTCAATGCGTTTCCTTTTTATTTTCATGACTATTTACATTGTAGATTCTCCCTGAAGGCATCAAAACTATGAATGAACACATATGGAATTATGTACTTAACAAAAAAGTGTGAAATAACTGAAAACATGTCTTATATTTTAGATTCTTCAAAGTAGCCACCCTTTGCTTTTTTATTAATAAGGGAACAAATTCCACTAATTAACCCTGACAAAGAACACCTGTGAAAGTAAAACTAAAATCTAAAATATAAGACATGTTTTCAGTTATTTCACACTTTTTTGTTAAGTACATAATTCCATATGTGTTCATTCATAGTGTGGATGCCTTCAGTGAGAATCTACAATGTAAATAGTCATGAAAATATAGAATCACATTGAATGAGAAGGTTTGTCCAAACTTTAGGCCTGTACTGTACAAACAAAGTGGTGAAATGGCTCCAACAATATAGTTCCCGGTTTGTTTACTGTTAGAAGATGGCTGTGTCTCATGTTACGTTGTTTTTTTGTACACGCTGTGACTCTACAAATCACAACATGTGCTTTTAAATCGTTATTTTGGCACTTTTGTCACAATTTGGAGCAGTATGGTTACTGGAACCATTCACCTGCGTGTTCTGTGCTAGGCTAAGCTACCGTTGGAGCCTTACAACACACACTGAGATGAGAAGGGTATGCATGGACTTATCTAACTCTGGGGGTTACTGTGAATAAGCTAAAGTCCTAATAACGCGTATTGCGTCTCGTCTCTTCGGTGTGTTCTGAGGAACTTTTTGGACCAACTCGGGGAGACCGATCAGCCCGACTGACCTTTTCTAGCCGACAGTCGGCCGTCTGGTCGGTGCGTAAGCAGCTTTAGCGTCAATAACGAACGCCAAAGGCACCTGACCGAGCGTCAGTTGGTCACGCGATGGGAGCGAGAACGTGTTCCCGCTATGGTTCGCCAACAGTACAAATGCCCGACCGGTTCTGGTGAAACTGTTCCGGTCCAAACGAGCCGGTTCACTGCAGAGGGAACTTTTAAACCGGGAACGGTAACATCACCGTTTAAAAGGTATCAATGCAATTATATATAAAGTCCCGTCAGATTTTCAGTGATTTGTGTTTCCCAGCAGGTTTTAAATGCCGAAAAGTTTCTCATTTTGTTAAAAGGTGCTGTCGGTACCCGATCCACGCTGCCTGCACGATCCGTTCTGCACATGCGCTACGTTAGTTTAGCTAACAGCTAATTCGGCTAACGCTAGCCGACCGCTAGATTCAGTCTAAAATAACGTTAAGTCAAACTTACAGGGAAAAGCAGGCTACAGATACATTAAGACTTTACAGTAATAACAATAAAGACAAGTATTGAGTGATGGTATTTTAAATGAGCACATGTAAAGTAGAACTGACATAACAGCTGTTATATATGTTGACGTTTATTTTATATTTTTAAATTAAGTTTTATTTTGAGGGTCTTTTAAAGTTATTACCTGCTGTCTCAGCTAGCGGTTAGCCGAATTAGCTGTTAGCTAAACTAACGTTAGCTTGGCTGTGGAGGCTGTCGACCGGAAGCGTGGAAAAGATCGTGCAGTGTCGTAAATCCTCGTACAACAGCGCACGCGAGAACATTTTGCGCGTATTTGCTGAAACTGACCCTCTGGCACCACCTACAGCCTGGAGTGAGATTTGCAGAAATCCACCACAGCTCCCTGTTCAGATGCACCAATCAGGGCCAGGGGGCGTGTCCAACTGTTCAGATGCACCAATCAGGGCCATGGGGCGTATCCAACTGTTCAGATGCACCAATCAGGGCCATGGGGCGTGTCCAACTGTTCAGATGCACCAATCAGGGCCATGGGAAGGTGTCCAACTGTTCAGATGCACCAATCAGGGCCATGGGGCGTGTCCAAATGTTCAAATGCACCAATCAGGGCCATGGGGCGTGTCCAACTGTTCAGATGCACCAATCAGGGCTAGGTGGGCGTGTTTAACTGCATGTCAATCGCTGCTCATGCCCATGCATTCATTCTCCCTTGTAGGGGGAGGGGCTTAGGAGACCGTTTTGGGCTTTAGCGGAATAGGGAGGGAAGGGACTGAGAATTTGTCGATGTTCAAATTTTTTCGACTAAGTCCTGGATCTTCACCATCCTACCTACGGCACCTTTTAACAATTATTTAAATGATTAATGTTAAAGTCTCATCTTACGGTTTTCAAGCTGTTGTGTGCATGGAGTTTGAGTCCTGACATTCTCTCAGTTTTTCAGCTACTTAAATGTCAGTCCTTCCAGAAATTTTTTTTTGTGATTGTTGCGGGAAAAAATCCTTGATTATGCGGCACGTTTTCTTAAAAAATGGGATGGAATATGCAGGAACTTGCCAAAAACTGCTGTTTGATGAAAAAGAGGAAAAATCCTTTAATGCTTTTCTTAATGCAGAATTCTGCAGAAAATGTTCCCGCCGAATTACAGAGAATATTCCGCAGATTTATTTGTAATTTTTTTTGTAATTATTTTTGGGCTTTTCCGCCTTTATTTGATAGGACAGCTAGGTGAGAAAGGGGGGGGGAGAGAGAGGAGGGGGGAGACATGCAGGAAATCGACACAGGTTGGATTTGAACCCTGGATTTCTGCGTTTAGGCATCAACCTCCCAGTATATGTGTGCCCAGCTCTACCCACTGAACCAACCTGGCCACTCCAGCCAAATTAAGCAGAAGTTTCTGCAAAATTATGCAGAATTCTCCCCCCACAACCAACTGTAAAAAATGAACAAAATAATGATTTAAATATCTGATGACGGAGAGAAAATCGATGCGTTCACTGCCAACTTCCACAGCTTCGATAGCCGTTGTAACTCTCAAAAATCTTACGATTGGACAATTTTATAATGGTTACAGGCCTATCCTTTCCTAACATTGACTTTTGTCATTTCTGGCCTATCCTTTCCTGGGAGCATGCCTATGTTCCCACATTTCAAAATAAGAGCCTATGTTTCTATATTTCAAAATAAGGGCCTATGTTTCCATATTTCAAAATAAGGGCATATGTTTCCATATTTCAAAATAATGGCCTATGTCAGATTTTATCCCCCTTTCTCCTAATTTGGTAGCCAATCACACCCAACCTATTATCCAGTAGCAATGGACTACCGATGAAATGTAACCCTAACCCTAACATAGGGCCTAATCTTAAGAAAAATCTTAGAAATGTGGGGAAATAGGGCCTAATTTTAAGAAACATCTTAGAAATGTGTGAACATAGGACCTAATTTTAAGAAAAATCTTAGAAATGTGGGAACATACAGCCTAATTTTAAGAAAAATCTTAGAAATGTGGGAACATACAGCCTAATTTTAAGACAAATCTTAGAAATGTGGGAACATAGGGCCTAATTTTAAGAAAAATCTTAGAAATGTGGGAACATACAGCCTAATTTTAAGAAAAATCGTAGAAATGTGGGAACATAGGGCCTAATTTTAAGACAAATCTTAGAAATGTGGGAACATAGGGCCTAATTTTAAGAAAAAACTTAGAAATGTGGGAACATAGGGCTGACCCCCCTTTCCTAAATTCGACTTTTGTCATTTCTGGCCTATCCTTTTCAAAATGTTTCACTAAGTCAGAACTCATTTTCTCCTATTTATAAATCTGGATCTGACAATTGATCATTTTGATTTAGTCAAACAGTCTTCTCTTATATTTATGACCTAAGACATTTTTTTTGACATTTTATTTTAGATTTATGACTTCTTTCCTCAACTCTTAATTAGAAAAAAAATATATATATATATATATATATATATATATATATATATATATAATCATACATACAGTACAGTATGTTATTTATTTTTATATATATATATATCATACAGTACATTACATACAGTACAGTATGATATATATATATATATATATATATATATATATATATATATATCATACATACAGTACAGTATATATATATAACATACTGTATGTATGATATATATATATATATGTGTGTGTATATATATATATATATATATATATATATATATATATATATATATATATACTGAACTGTATATATGAGATATATCTATATATATAATACATACAGTACAGTATGATATATATATATATATATATATATGTGTTAATAAAAAATAAATAAATATACAGTTCAGTATATGTTATTTATAAGCGCTTTAGTTTTTTGTTCTCACATTTAATTTAGCATTTTCTGGGCTTCCGTAAAGTTTTTTAAAACCTGCTGCGGGAACAGATCACTGGTCCGTCGGGACTTAAACAAGACCGAACTGAAAGCACATTTTGGACTGAAACTCTGCTGTAACTCAGATATTTAACAAACTGTTCTAACTCTCGCGTGTTTTCGGGGCACCGCCGGTATTTCCTGTTGTCGCTCCGGTGTTTTTAAACGTGTGACTGCTGCCACGCTCTCTTTAAAGCTTTGTATTTAATTTGTCATGATGTCAAATTATCAATAAAAACAAAACCCAAAACTGGTGTTGACTCATTTGTTGGCTGTTGATTATTAAAGAGCTCATATTATGCTCATTTTCAGGTTCATAATTGTATTTAGAGGTTATATTAGAATAGGTTTACATGGTTTAATTATCAAAAAACACTATATTTTTGTTGTACTGCACATTGCTGCAGCTCCTCTTTTCACCCTGTGTGTTGAGCTCTCTGTTTTAGCTACAGAGTGAGACATCTCACTGCTGTTCTATCTTTGTTGGGAGTCGCACATGCTCAGTACCTAGGTAAGGACTACTAGCCAGTCAGAAGCAGAGTATGAGGGTGTGCCCTGGCAGTACCTAGGTAAGGACTACTAGCCAATCAGAAGCAGAGTATGAGGGCGTGCCCTGGCAGTACCTAGGTAAGGACTACTAGCCAATCAGAAGCAGAGTATGAGGGCGTGCCCTGGCAGTACCTAGGTAAGGACTACTAGCCAGTCAGAAGCAGAGTATGAGGGCGTGCCCTGGCAGTACCTAGGTAAGGACTACTTGAGCTAGCTAGCTGTTTCTCTAACTTCAGTCAGTACAGGGCAGGATTAGCTGGGAGACTTCTTCTAAACGAGGGCACACTCACACTTAGCGTGGAATACCTGCAGAACAGGGACATGGAAGTAGTTCTTTTGGAGATTATGGTGAACTACCGTGTGTTGTAGCAGTGCTTTGTTATTCAGAACGAGCTAGCATGCTAGCGCTAGCATGCTACGGTTGCGGTTAGCCAGCTCGTTTCGGCTAGTGCCGTAGAAACCCGTGCAGATTTTGACCAGCTCACCCGGAGACTGAAGGCAGGACACATTCAGAAACCGTATCTCACTCAGAATACCATGGATGATTGTTTGTCAAAGTGTGTAATAGTATAGTATGTCAAAAAAAATTCATAAAAAAGTCATAGTATAGAATGTCAAAAAGTCATAGTATAGTAGTGATGGCCAAATGAAGCTTCGTGAAGCATTGTCTTTATTTTCCGAGCCCACTAGATGGCGCTCTCTATTCAACAAAGGTTTGAGAATACACAGAATTGCAACGCCTAAGGCCTTTCTCTTAAAACCAAGAGCGCCATCTAATGGGCTCAGAAAATAAAGAAAATGGTTCACAAAGCTTCATTTGGCCATCACTATGGTATAGTATGTCGAAGAAAGTGATAAAAAACTAAATGCATAGTATGTCGAAAAAATTATGTTGATAAAGCCATAGTATAGTATGTCAGAAAAATTCATAAAAAAGTCATAGTGTAGTATGTCGGAAAAATTCATAAAAAATTCATAAAAAAGTCATAGTATAGTATGTCAAAAAAAAGTGATAAAAAAGTAAATGCATAGTATGTCGAAAAAAGTATGTTGAAAAAGCCATAGTATAGTATGTGGGAAAAATTCATAAAAAAGTCATAGTGTAGTATGTGGGAAAAATTCATAAAAAAGTCATAGTATAGTATGTCAAAAAAAGTCATTGTATAGTATTTGGGAAAAATTCATAAAAAAGTCATAGTGTAGTATGTCGAAAAAAATCATGAAGAAGTCATAGTATAGTATGTCAAAAAAATGATAAAAAAGTAAATGCATAGTATGTCAAAAAAAGTATGTTGATAAATCATAGTATAGCATGTTAGAAAAATTCATAAAAAAGTCATAGTATAGTATGTGAGAAAAATTCATAAAAAAGTCATAGTGTAGTATGTCGGAAAAAAGTTATGACAAAGTCATAGTATAGTATGTCAAAAAAAGTCATAAAAAAGTAAATGCATAGTATGTCGAAAAAAGTATGTTGAAAAAGCCATAGTATAGTATGTCAGAAAAATTCATAAAAAAGTCATAGTATAGTATGTGGGAAAAATTCATAAAAAAGTCATAGTATAGTATGTCAAAAAAAGTCATTGTATGGTATTTGGGAAAAATTCATAAAAAAGTCATAGTATAGTATGTCAAAAAAAGTCATTGTATAGTATTTGGGAAAAATTCATAAAAAAGTCATAGTATAGTATGTGGGAAAAATTCATAAAAAAGTCATAGTATAGTATGTGGGAAAAATTCATAAAAAAGTCATAGTATAGTATGTCAAAAAAAGTCATTGTATAGTATTTGGGAAAAATTCATAAAAAAGTCATAGTGTAGTATGTCGAAAAAAATCATGAAAAAGTCATAGTATAGTATGTCAAAAAAATGATAAAAAAGTAAATGCATAGTATGTCAAAAAAAGTATGTTGATAAATCATAGTATAGCATGTTAGAAAAATTCATAAAAAAGTCATAGTATAGTATGTGAGAAAAATTCATAAAAAAGTCATAGTGTAGTATGTCGGAAAAATTCATAAAAAAGTCATAAAAAAGTCATAGTATAGTATGTGGGAAAAATTCATAAAAAAGTCATAGTATAGTATGTCGAAAAAATGTCATGACAAAGTCATAGTATAGTATGTCAAAAAAAGTCATAAAAAAGTAAATGTATAGTATGTCGAAAAAGTCATAGTATAGCACAGTACAGGCCAAAAGTTTGGACACACCTTCTCATTCAAATGCGTTTCCTTTTTATTTTCATGACTATTTACATTGTAGATTCTCACTGAAGGCATCAAAACTATGAATGAACACATATGGAATTATGTACTTAACAAAAAAGTGTGAAATAACTGAAAACATGTCTTATATTTTAGATTCTTCAAAGTAGCCACCCTTTGCTTTTTTTGATAACTCTGCAAACACAAAAAGAAAACGCATTGAATGAGAAGGTGTGTCCAAACTTTTGGCCTATACTGTATATATATATATATATATATATATAGAAGATATTAGAGTTGTGTAGTGGCAAATTTACATTTAAGCATGATTCTTTTATATTCTTGTCTTATTTCTGTTTTAGTTTCACTCACAATGCTGAAAGTGAGTTTATCTCTATCTCACATGTTGAGTCTGATTCTCACTAAACTACCGTGAGCAGATCGGAGCAGACTTTTTCATTTTTAAGTCCCAAAAACACCATCGCCGTCTAAACGAAAGGCACATCTGATAAATATTTTGTGGTTTTCACTACTTTACTCTGATTCTGTCAAGGGCTGAGTTGAATTATTGTCAACAGTATGAACTTTTATTCAACTTAATGAAGAGATATTTCTGTTATTTTAGACATGTATTTTACCTAAAGGTGTCATATTATTCAAGTAATAGTATGAGTGTGTCATGTGCCTCTCTGTGTGTATGTGCTCGTTGCAAAAGAAGCTGTGTGCAGTCCATTGAGGAAGAGGTTCAAGGAATGTCCCTGATGAACAGAAAGTTAAGCTGAGTCATAGAATTGGTTTATGCCTTCATGGCTTAAAGGTGCAGATAAGCAGGAACACAGGAAAGGTCACGAAAAGGGGAAGAGGAAGAAAAGCACACTGGCTTGCATACTGCAAAATGCAACCGGGTTCATCAGGACACATTTTTGGCATTCTGGATTTGACATTATATATATTAGGATATACTATATCTTTCCCTGTCATACTA
>NC_041344.1:1912047-1914547 GCF_004354835.1 Perca flavescens | reverse complement strand
GTAATAATTATTATTCTCCCCAAAACAAGTTTCCTTTCTATTTTTAAAGAACTATACAAAACAAATTGCAGCTTTTTTTGCAACTTTCATTGTCTTCTGCAACTTTTATCGCAATGTTTTACACTTGCTCCCTTCAAATCAGGCATTTTGGGCCGCAACAATCTAAAAAAAAGGCCTTGAAATCCTGGAAGGACTTCCCTTGGGTGTTTTTCACGTGTTATGGTGCACATTCACCAGTGTTGTTGTTGTTGTTGTTGTGGTGTGCGTAGGCTACTCCTGATTTTGTCAGTCATCTCATCTTGTTACTATTTTTGTCATTTTCCGTTGTAAAAATATGTATTTTTGCTTTCTTCTGAAGTCCTCATGGGAGTGAAGTCGTGGACAGTTCACGTTTTTCAGCATGAGGACAGTTCACGTTTTCAGCATGAGGGGGTCCCGTTTTCAGCATGAGGACAGGTCACGTTTTCAGCATGAGGACAGGTCACGTTTTCAGCATGAGGACAGGTCATGTTTTCAGCATGAGGACACTGGTCATGTTTTCAGCATGAGGACATCCCAGTTTTCAGCATGAGGACAACAAGCATGAGGACATGTTTTCAGCATGAGGACAGGCAGTTCATGTTTTTAGCATGAGGACAGGTCATGTTTTCAGCATGAGGACAGTTCACTTGGTGCCATAATAAACCAGATCCTGTAATCAGTTGAGACTGTTATTGTCACTAGTTGCTGAACGTAACTAATAAAGTAACTTGTAATCAAACTTTGTAACTTTTAAAATGACGTATTCTGTAAAGTAACTAAGTAACTTTTTAAAGTAACTGTGGCAACACTGGATGCAGGACAGTTCAGTGAGGGCTCCTTCATCCTGCTAACCAGCATGTGGACAGTGGAGGTTACAGCATCCTCAGCTCTCTTTGTCTGCAGCTTTTAGGAAAAAACATGGTTTCAGGCTGATAGAAACCTTTTATAATAAGGACAGGGCCCTATCTTCAGCATGAGGAAAGCCCGATGCAAGGGTCTTTGCTAGTTTAAGAGGACAGTTGTCAACGTGTACAAATCCTCCTTCATGATAACAATGCTCCAAGGTCCAAACACCTGGCTTTTAAAGGGAATGGGAGATGACCCTCTGATTGATTAATTGCATGTTATGGTCACTATGAATTAATGAAGTTTAAGTACAACCCTTTAGAACCAGTATTAAGGTTGGTCTGACCCTTTGCTGGTCAAAACTAGCAAAGTGGATTTGAACTATCCATGAACAAAAACACAGGCGCTTCACGCATTTAGATTGGTAAAATATGGCCCGGAGTGTGCATTGGACTCATGGAAGTTTGTGGAGGTTTCTTACTGCTAGACTGCTTGAATCTAGGCTGAGTACTTTCTTTAAAGATACATTGTGTTTACACCATTTCTCCCATCTGGCGTTGAGATCATATATCGTAATCAACTCTCCAGTACGTGGGTTTACAGTATGTAATTGCAGCTTGGTAGCCTGCACACTTCAACAAGCGAAGGTGTACAAAAGGCCGTCTATCAGCCGTGGTTGTTGGGAGTTAATTTCGGAGAACAGTTTATGAAGGGCAATAACTATTATGATAATGAATAACTACAAACGTTACACACTGGACCTTTAAATAGGCTGCTCTGCTTCACTGTTACTGTATCTGCTGTCTGACTTTGACTCTCGTCTGACTTACCTAGGATTGTATGAGCTAGGATTTAGTTTCACTCAACCAATTGGAGTTAAGGTCGCATTAAATTTTACTCTGATTCTGATTGAATCATTGTCAACAACATAAACTATTAATCAACATAATTACAGGACAACTCAGTAATTTAGTAAACTGGGGAGCCGTCTCCAAGCCCTCTGATTCTAAGAAGAGTTTACCTCCTAAAAGTTGAAGTCAGCAGAGTTTTTAAATGAGAAATGAGCTCTGTTGTAAACAAGTTTTGCTGCATTCCTTATCGCATACTTTTTCTTCGGGACATAAAAGTCTGATAACATCGCAGCTTGAACTTTGAGCCTCTTGCTCAGATATGCTGCACAGAGGATTGTGGGTCAGAAAAGCATGCTGGCTTGCATAATGCAAAATGCAACCAGAGTACATCAGGACACATTTTTGGTATTCTGCATTTGACCATATATATATTGGATATACTATATCTTTCCCTGTCATACTAATGGTAGTATGGGCATTGCAACACACCCAGTATCTCTCTCAAAGCTCTCCTCTTCCAGGAATGAAGCAGAACTTGATAACCCATCCCTCCTCCTCCGCTCCACTCTGTGATCATATTTCCTTGTTCCCTCCCTTTCTAGCAACAGTTTGCAGATGGGTGTAACCAACATGCTGGGGCAAGTACAACAGCGTATCACCTGCTGTGACATCAGAGCTCAGACTAGTTTCATTTCTCAGGAAGTGAGACTCAGACAGTCAGACAGTCGTTGTTACTGAGCGAGAGGTGAAATGGCGCAGAAAGGAGTTCAGCTGGACCGGGA
>NC_041344.1:1877047-1909547 GCF_004354835.1 Perca flavescens | reverse complement strand
TCACACACACACACACACACACACACTCTCTCTCTCTCTCAAAGACACACACACACACACACACACACTCTCTAAAAACACACACACACACAAACACACTCTCAAACACACACACACCCACACAAACTGCTGAGTTGTGTAAACTGAAATAGTCAGAAGTCATTTAAGGGTTAAATTCTGTGTTTTAACTCTTAAATAATATAATAATTATTTAGTCTCCATGTTTGTAGCTGAGAGATGATTGTTGTGACTTTCTATTTTTTCAACGTTTTTAATGTGTTTACACGTTTTTGTTGCTTTTTCTTATTTATTTTGTTGCTTTTATTAAAGTTTTTTGTCACTTTCTTGGACATGTATTTGCTTTTCTAACCGTTTGTGTTTTTAGCGTGTTCGTCAGCGCCCTGTCCCGCGGGACCCGTTTACTAAACCCAACCCGTCAACACGCGTCCAGATACCACGCCACTCGGCTTTAGAAAGTGGGCGTGTATGTTTAGGTGAAGTCATGATGTCATGTTGTTAGTTTCTCTTCCCCTGCATGGCTCTGAAGAGAGAAAGCACCAGACCTCCTTTATCCTACACACTTTGGTCTCTTTGGGGACATTTTGTAAAGAAGTCTAGATTTACATTTATTTGTTTTGGTGGACCAAAATGTTGTTATCATGTTAATAATCAATAAGTCCTTCTTCTCTTTTACATAGCTGAGATTCTGGTTCTGTGTGGATGAAGTGAATGTGTTGATGAAATCATTGAACAAGAGTCTTTGAACAGACTTTACTGATGGGATGTGGGAACAAACTGAAGCTTTACCTGATGAATAAACTAACATGAACAAAGGATTTCTTCCTGTCTTCATTCCAGGGTTTTTATACAAAGCTGACGGAGGAAATGTCAAACTGATATGAGAGTAGAACTGAGGCACCTTTCCTCTTTGGCAATGGCAGATGAGATTTGGGATATTTTTCATGGGCGCAACCCACATACTCAGCACTGCTGCTCATCCCACAAATACATGTTCCTTACAAATGGGGCTCCATTTGAAAGGGAACTAAACAGGATTTCCAACGGTATAAGACTTATTTCCAAAAAGCATTGTTACCATAGAAACATAATCTACCAAACACAAATGTCCTTACTTTTTGTGCAAATTTTAGATATTTCCATGGAAACTATCATGTTTTTGCCCAATGATGTACAGATGTTTATTTATTCTATTATCTGAAATGTCTTTAAATGTCGTGCAAATAGCTCCGGTAGATGGGATACAAACACACATACACACACACACACACACACACACACACACACACACACACACACACACACACACACACAGAGTTTAAATGTAAATCAGATTCAGTGTGTGTGATGAACCTGCTGACAACAACACAACATTGTTTCATCACAATTCAAGAAGTCAGAGACGTTTTAAGGTTCAGCCTCAAATCTCACATTCCCGAAATACTATTCACAACCTGAGAGCTGAAACTCTTCTCTCCCATGTTTCCCATGAGACCTGAATGCAGCATCAGTGTTACAGGTGTGTGACTCCTGTGAACAAACTGACACAGTGTGATGTATTACATCTATATTTAAATGTCTCTTTACTGATGTTATGTGAAGTTTGGACATGTCTTCCCAGACGCGTAACTATCGGTAAGCAGGGTAAGCGGTGCTTACGGGCCCGGACCAATCAGGGGCCCGCATCACTGGAAGATATTGATTGACAGCGGGGCCCCCTATCGGGAGGAGAATGGGTCAAATTAATTTCCTTGTTTCTGTTATGAAGGCGAGATGTGTGTGACTCCAACATCTCACATTTACCAAAAAGCGTACAGATGAGACGACATGATGACCTAAATTGAGGACAGCTATGCTCATTATTGTAAGTGCAATGTTAAGGTAAAGTCCAATAAGTACTTTATCAAACCGCGTGTGTGTGTGTGGCCAGGATAGGAAATTAACTGACAATATAAAGATCGACAAGCCACTGACAGTGACATATATGTTCATATTTGATTTATTCCATAAATTATAATTTTTTGTCTTAAATACACCAGCCATTTTCATATTATACCAACATTTGCAGCATCCTGAGCCTTTTTGGTAAGGTTCCTAGGAAATCTCAGACCAGAGTAATTAATTAATAGTAATAATTATTATTCTCCCCAAAACAAGTTTCCTTTCTATTTTTAAAGAACTATACAAAACAAATTGCAGCTTTTTTTGCAACTTTCATTGTCTTCTGCAACTTTTATCGCAATGTTTTACACTTGCTCCCTTCAAATCAGGCATTTTGGGCCGCAACAATCTAAAAAAAAGGCCTTGAAATCCTGGAAGGACTTCCCTTGGGTGTTTTTCACGTGTTATGGTGCACATTCACCAGTGTTGTTGTTGTTGTTGTTGTGGTGTGCGTAGGCTACTCCTGATTTTGTCAGTCATCTCATCTTGTTACTATTTTTGTCATTTTCCGTTGTAAAAATATGTATTTTTGCTTTCTTCTTGCCTCTCGGGGAGTGAAGTCACGTATGCGACAGTTCACGTTTTCAGCATGAGGACAGTTCACGTTTTCAGCATGAGGACAGGTCATGTTTTCAGCATGAGGACAGGTCACGTTTTCAGCATGAGGACAGGTCATGTTTTCAGCATGAGGACAGGTCATGTTTTCAGCATGAGGACAGGTCACGTTTTCAGCATGAGGACAGTTCACTGTGTCTTCCTGCAGCATGAGGACAGTTCATGTTTTCAGCATGAGGACAATGTTTTCAGCATGAGGACAGTTCATGTTTTGCATAACAGGTCACGTTTTCAGATGAGGACTTTTTCAGCATGAGACAGTGGGTTTTAGCATGAGGACAGTTCATTTCCAAATCTGTAATCAGGACAGTTCATTTTAAAAGTTAATAAACCAGATCCTACTACTGTTGAGACTGTGGGGGTGTTGTCGGTAGTTGCTGAACGTAACTAATAAAGTAACTTGTAATCAAACTTTGTAACTTTTAAAATGACGTATTCTGTAAAGTAACTAAGTAACTTTTTAAAGTAACTGTGGCAACACTGGATGCAGGACACAAGAGGGCTCCTTCATCCTGCTAACCAGGGGTGTAGTGGAGGTTACAGCTCCTCAGCTCTCTTTGTCTGCAGCTTTTAGTTAAAAAACATGGTTTCAGGCTGATAGAAACCTTTTATAATAACCATACAGGGCCCTATCTTGGACCCGGCGCAGCGCAAAGCCCGATGCAAGGGTCTTTGCTAGTTTAAGACCGACACAGTTGTCAATTTACGGTACAAATCCTCCTTCATGATAACAATGCTCCAAGGTCCAAACGCACCTGGCTTTTAAAGGGAATGGGAGATGACCCTCTGATTGATTAATTGCATGTTATGGCCAAAACACCCCTATGAATTAATGAAGACACTAAGTACAACCCTTTAGAACCATGCGCCCGGCGCTCTGACCCTTTTTTCTGCCGTCAAAACTAGCAAAAGTGGATTTGAACACGCCATGAACGCACCTGCGCCAGGCGCTTCACGCTGTGCGCTTAGATTGGTAAAATATGGCCCGCAGTGTGCATTGGACTCATGGAAGTTTGTGGAGGTTTCTTACTGCTAGACTGCTTGAATCTAGGCTGAGTACTTTCTTTAAAGATACATTGTGTTTACATCGAATTTCTCCCATCTGGCGTTGAGATCATATATCGTAATCAACTCTCTCGCACTACGCAGTTTACAGTATGTAATTGCAGCTACGGTAGCCTGCACACTTCAACAAGCGAAGGTGTACAAAAGGCCGTCTATCAGCCGTGGTTGTTGGGAGTTAATTTCGGAGAACAGTTTATGAAGGGCAATAACTATTATGATAATGAATAACTACAAACGTTACACACTGGACCTTTAAATAGGCTGCTCTGCTTCACTGTTACTGTATCTGCTGTCTGACTTTGACTCTCGTCTGACTTACCTAGGATTGTGTGAGCTAGGATTTAGTTTCACTCAACCAGATGGAGTTAAGGTTGCATTAAATTTTACTCTGATTCTGTTTGAATCATTGTCAACAACATAAACTTTTAATCAACTTAATTACAGGACAACTCAGTCATTTAGTAAACTGGGGAGCCGTCTCCAAACCCTGTGATTCAAAGAAGAGTTTACCTCCTAAAAGCTGAAGTCAGCAGAGTTTTTAAATGAGAAATGAGCTCTGTTGTAATCAGTGTGGCTGTGTTCCTTATCGCATACTTTTTCTTCGGGAATTAAAAGTCTGATAACATCGCAGCTTGAACTTTGAGCCTCTTGCTCAGATATGCTGCACAGAGGATTGTGGGTCAGAAAAGCATGCTGGCTTGCATAATGCAAAATGCAACCAGAGTACATCAGGACACATTTTTGGTATTCTGCATTTGACCATATATATATTGGATATACTATATCTTTCCCTGTCATGCTAATGGTAGTATGGACATTGCAACACACCCAGTCTCGCTCTCAAAGCTCTCCTCTTCCAGGAATGAAGCAGAACTTGATAACCCATCCCTCCTCCTCCGCTCCACTCTGTGATCATATTTCCTTGTTCCCTCCCTTTCTAGCAACAGTTTGCAGATGGGTGTAACCAACATGCTGGGGCAAGTACAACAGCGTATCACCTGCTGTGACATCAGAGCTCAGACTAGTTTCATTTCTCAGGAAGTGAGACTCAGACAGTCAGACAGTCGTTGTCACTGAGCGAGAGGTGAAATGGCGCAGAAAGGAGTTCAGCTGGACCGGGAAACCTTCTCTTGTTCCATCTGTCTGGATCTACTGAAGGATCCGGTGGCTATTCCCTGTGGACACAGCTACTGCATGAACTGTATTAAAGGCTTCTGGGATGAAAGGGATGAGAAGGAAATGTACAGCTGCCCTCAGTGCAGGCAGAGCTTCACACCGAGGCCTGTCCTGCTGAAAAACACCATGTTGGCAGCTTTAGTGGAGGAGCTGAAGAAGACTGGACTCCAAGCTGCTCCTGCTGATCACTGCTATGCTGGAGCTGAAGATGTGGCCTGTGATTTCTGCACTGGGAGAAAACTCAAAGCCATCAAATCCTGCCTGGTGTGTCTAATCTCTTATTGTGAGAAACACCTTCAGCCTCATTACGATGTAGCTCAGTTAAAGAAACACAAGCTGGTGGAGCCGTCCAAGAAGCTCCAGGAGAACGTCTGCTCTCGTCATGATGAGGTGATGAAGATGTTCTGCCGTACTGATCAGCAGTGTATCTGTTATCTCTGCTCTGTGGACGAACATAAAGGACACGACACAGTCTCAGCTGCAGCAGAAAGGACTGAGAGGCAGAAAAAGCTCGAGGGGAGTCGACAGACCATCCAGCAGAGAATCCAGGACAGAGAGAAAGATGTGAAGCTGCTTCAACAGCAGGCGGAGGCCATCGATCGCGCCGCCGATAAAGCAGTGGAGGACAGCGAGAAGATCTTCACCGAGCTGATCCGTCTCCTGGAGAAAAGAAGCTCTGATGTGAAGCAGCAGGTCAGATCCCAGCAGAAAAGAGAAGAGAGTCGAGTCAGAGAGCTTCAGGAGGAGCTGGAGCAGGAGATCACTGAGCTGAAGAGGGAAGACGCTGAGCTGAAGAAGCTCTCACACACAGAGGATCTCAACCAGTTTCTACACAACTACCCCTCACTGTCACCACTCAGCCAATCAGCATCCAGCATCCATATCTGTCCTCTGAGCTGCTTTGAGGACGTGACAGCAGCCGTGTCAGAAGTCAGAGATAAACTACAGGACGTCCTGAGAGAGAAGTGGACAACCGTCTCACTGACAGGGACTGAAGTGGACGTTTTACTGCCACCACCAGAGCCCAAGACCAGAGCTGGATTCTTAAAATATTCACGTGAAATCACACTGGATCCAAACACAGCAAACACATATCTGTTATTATCTGAGGGGAACAGGAAAGGGGAACAGGAAAGCTACATTCATGAGACAACATCAGTCTTATTCTAGTCACCCAGACAGATTCACTGACAGGTATCAGGTCCTGAGTAGAGAGAGTCTGACTGGATGTTGTTACTGGGAGGTGGAGAGGAGAGGGAGGAGTTAATGTAGCAGTCTCATACAAGAATATCAGCAGAGCAGGGGGTCGGAGGAATGTTTATTTGGACAAAATGACAAATCTTGGGCGTTATATTGTATCAACAACAATTATACATTTTGTTACAACAATGTCCAAACTCCCGTCTCAGGTCCTGAGTCCTCCAGAGTAGGAGTGTACCTGGATCACAGTGCAGGTATTCTGTCCTTCTACAGCGTCTCTGAAACCATGACTCTCCTCCACAGAGTCCAGACCACATTCACTCAGCCCCTCTATGCTGGACTAAGGGTTTATGGTTCTTATGGAGGCTCTGCTGAGTTGTGTAAACTGAAATAGACAGAAGTCATTTAAGGGTTAAATTCTGTCATTCTGAGTCATTTTTTTATTTAAAAAAAAAGGAAAACTTCTCTAAATTGCAGCTTGTTAAATGAGAATATTTTCTGGTTCCTTCACTCCTCGAGGCTTTTTTCTGAATTTCGATGCTTTTTTAATTTTTTGACCCATTCAAGGCTTTTGTTGATGCTTTTTGATACATTTTCAATGTTTTTTTACGGTGGTTATTATTGAAAGCTTTTTGACGCTTGCTTGCTACAACACACACATATGCACACACACATACACACACGGAAACACACACACACACACACACACACACACCCATACATAAACACACACACACACACACACACACAAACACACTCTCTCTCTCTCTCTCTCTCTCTCTCTCTCTCTCTCTCTCTCAAACACACACACACACACACACACACTCTCTCTCTCTCAAACACACACACACACACACACACTCTCTCAAACACACACACACACACACACACACACACACACACACACACACACACACACACACACAAACTGCTGAGTTGTGTAAACTGAAATAGTCAGAAGTCATTTAAGGGTTAAATTCTGTGTTTTAACTCTTAAATAATATAATAATTATTTAGTCTCCATGTTTGTAGCTGAGAGATGATTGTTGTAACTTTCTATTTTTTCAACGTTTTTAATGTGTTTACACGTTTTTGTTGCTTTTTCTTAATTATTTTGTTGCTTTTATTAAAGTTTTTTGTCACTTTCTTGGACATGTATTTGCTTTTCTAACCGTTTGTGTTTTTAGCGTGTTCGTCAGCGCCCTGTCCCGCGGGACCCGTTTACTAAACCCAACCCGTCAACACGCGTCCAGATACCACGCCACTCGGCTTTAGAAAGTGGGCGTGTATGTTTAGGTGAAGTCATGATGTCATGTTGTTAGTTTCTCTTCCCTGCATGGCTCTGAAGAGAGAAAGCACCAGACCTCCTTTATCCTACACACTTTGGTCTCTTTGGGGACATTTTGTAAAGAAATCTAGATTTACATTTATTTGTTTTGGTGGACCAAAATGTTGTTATCATGTTCATAATCAATAAGTCCTTCTTCTCTTTTACATAGCTGAGATTCTGGTTCTGTGTGGATGAAGTGAATGTGTTGATGAAATCATTGAACAAGAGTCTTTGAACAGACTTTACTGATGGGATGTGGGAACAAACTGAAGCTTTACCTGATGAATAAACTAACATGAACAAAGTATTTCTTCCTGTCTTCATTCCAGGGTTTTTATACAAAGCTGACGCAGAAGGAAATGAAACTGATGTAATGGCAAATTTATATTTAAGCATGTTTCTTTATATATTTTTGTCTTATTTCTGTTTAAGTTTCTCACACAATGCTGAATGGGGGTTTATCTCATTCCCACATGTAGATTCTGATTCTAACTAAGTGAGAATCACAAATTCTGGAACATAATGTGAGCACTGTTTGTCTGAACAGATAGGGGCTACAAGGTCACCCTAAAACTATCTCTCCTGATACATTTAGTTTTCCCTGGGTAGTTGAGACTGTTTCACTGTTTAACTTTCTAAATCCACTCCTGCTGCAAAGAGAAACTTCCACAACAGTTGTCCCTTGTGTCCTTCAGTCCTTGAATAGGCCTTTTCAAGTTTGGGTAAAGAGGTGAACCATACATAACTTATATACAGTAGTGGATCCATCCGGCCAGCACTGAGAGAGTTTGTTTCTATCAAATGTTTTTAGCTCCATGTTTCTAAATGATTATTTCCTTTTTAAATAGTTTAAAATACGAAATGATGTCAATAACTATGTCTTTGCATTGTTGAAATAAAGATTTTTCCAATCAACAGTATGACATTGTGATCCTGAAACCCCCCAAATGATATGAGAAGGTGCTGAATGTAAAAAGAAGCCTTGCTCAGCTGTAGCCAGTCTGCCACCTGCTGTCAGAAACATGCAACAACGGGGCAATGGCAAAATAAAAGCATTAGAATAAAAGCAAACTTTCAAACAGGCAGAGAGACAGAGGAGTGAGAAGATTCTCATCAATGAGAGAAGAGATTCAAAATATGTTACGTTAATGACTTGCATTTTGTAAATTGATCTGTTCCTGTAAATGACTTGCTTTCGTTGAGTTGATAGGTTTGTGTGACGCTGACAGACAAAGTCATAGTATGGAGATGCAATTAACCTTCTTGTAGTTGTAAATGTAGTAGCTTAAGTAGTAGACTTAAAGTTCTTGTTTTGTTTTGTTGTTTTGGCATTTCTGTGACCTCTAATAAGGTTTTGTATACAAAAATGGTTTGCCTAAATTTGGGGGAATGCTAAGTTGATAGTTTTGTGTTAAACTGACAAAAAACGTCACAGGTGGTGATTAACTTTGTTGTAGTTGTAAAAGAGCTGAGATCCGAGGGTATTAAATCTAATAGCTGGACTTGAAGTTCTCGGTGCTTTTTAAATGGAAAGGTACAAAAAACTCTTTTAATAGTAGCAAGCATTCATGTCTAAACAAAAGAATAAAACAAATTAATCAATGTCACACAGTATCAGAGGCGGTGTCCACAGCATTGTCATCATACCCAGACAGACGCAACAAGTCAGAAGACTGTGTTATCTGCAGTGCCTAATACTAAATCATATTTACCATAAGAATGAAGAACTCATTTTCTTGATTAGGGTTAACGACATAGAAAACACAATTCCGAAGACCAAAACATAATCTGCTAAAAACCCTGGACCTGAATCATCAGGCCATTTGCGTAAGAGATGTGTTATATACTTAAACATTAAAATAACCTTGTGTGAAGTGTGAACATTTACTAATTTCAAATTTACCTATGCGCATGTACAGTTCAAAGTCCGTTGACAACCCATGGTTAAAACCCCAAGTATTGCAAACCCGTATGGCGAAGTCGTTCAATGCATAGGGCATGTGTCAAATTTTCCATAAAGCTGATTATTAAATTATCTCATACATTCAATTGCTTCACTATTACGGTTATTTTAACATAAATCAACTGGAGCACGCTCAAGTGCAATTATCAAATTATCAATATTAACAATATTGCTGTTTAGGAATAATTTACTTTCTTTCATCAATAATCTATCAGTTAAGTTTGTGTGATCATGAGGAACCACATAATGTACAAAGACCCTAATTAGCCCCACTTTAGTAGCATTCGTATGCCAAACATCCTTTTTCTCCTTGACCTGAAAAGTAGTGAACGCATCACTCGTCTTTCCCTCCATGTTCTTCACTAGTCGTTCTAGTGTGTTTGTGTATGTAAATGTTGGGAGGAATGGTTACACGTGATGTATCATACTCTCCTCTCATCAAAAATAAAATGCAAAAACCATAAATGCAATAGAAAATCATAAATGCAGTAACGAAAAATAAACACTACAAATTTGGCAATCCCCCCTTGTTCTTCTTGAAGGGTACCTGTTTCAGTCCTTTCTGTCCATTCTGTGTGTATGTGTTTGAAACACTCTGCTGAGAGTGTGTGTGTGTTTGTCTCAGATGAATGTCAGATGCTCCTCAAAAGAATGTGCAGTGAGTGTGTGTGTTCAGAGAGAGAGGTGGTGTGTCCTCTACAATTGTGAAGTGTATTCTGCTGTCACTGTCAGAGAATGTGCTCTGAAATGTGCTGTGGTTGTCAGAGAAGAGATCAGTATCACTGCTGTCTTCTGAAATGATTTTAAGCAGCAGGCTACAATACCAGTATGGAGCTTCTGGTTTTTCCTCCTTGGAAAAACTTCTTGTTTTCCTCCTCTCTCAATGTGTTGCAAAGCAGTGAGAAAACTCCAGTTTCCCCTGTCGCTTCAGAAATGGCACGTGGGTGACTCAGCAGAGGATCTGCTTGTCTCTTGTTGCAGGTTGTAGAAAAAACCTGTCCTCTCCTCCACATCCGGAACCTTTTGTAGTGATGTGTGTATCCAGGTGGCTCTCCCTCTGCCCTGTGTGTCACTGGAAGGATCTCGATGGTCTCTGTCACTGTCTAGATTTGCCAATCCTTCCCGAAGTTGTTATCACCACGGAATCCCCAGGATTGACACCTGGACTTCTATGGCCAAAAGAGCAGAAGAAAATTCTCACGCAATAACCTAACCTAACCTATCATTTCCCTTATCCTGCTGTGGAAGAAATAGGTGTTTTTTATTATGGGCCATTCCCTACCTATGTCAAAAAAAATCTTTTGAACAAAATTCTTTAGAGCAGATCACGATCAACAAAACAAAAACAATTACTATTGCACTCCTTACTCCTTACACTACTGTGTCCATCAGGGGGTAGATGATCCTTTTGATTACAGTTGAACTATCAATTTTGTCAATTTTGTTTTATGTGTTTTCACCTGAGCAGATTTTTTAATGTGCAATTGTTACTACCAGGGTAAAGCTATTGAAATTTAACTATTCTAGCCCTTTGGTTATTCAAGGTCTTTAAAAACCACAGCTACATTGATGTCACAACAAAATAGAAAAATCAACCTAAAAAAAATTATTTAACACTTTTTATTTTTGCTACTTTCCCTACTATTTATGAAACCCCTTATTTATCATTGCTACTACTATATCCCTCCTATTTGAGGCATGACAAAGCTCATGACCCAAAAAGCAATATAAATAATCAGTTTAATATTATAGTCATTAACATTGTTCTAGGTTTTACAGCAAATCCTGTTTATCCGCAACAAAAGTTCCATAAATAATTTCTTTAGGGGACTTTTCACCACAGTAAAGTGTTTCAAAGTCAAAATCAACTAATTTAGTTTAGACAATTTGTGATATAGCAACTCAAAAACTGATTAGAGTACGATATTAAATGAACTGCTTTTAGGATTAAATCTCATTCCAACCTTTATTTATTCAATACAACCATTAAACTAAGACGAATTACTCAAAATACATGGTCATTTTTATCTATAGTTTACAACCCAAAGTAATACTAATTACTTATCTGATAGTTCTAAAAATCATTACGAATTAAAGTTTTTAGCCCTATAGAGCAAACTTAATCACTTCTAACTTGAACATCTATTTATCCAATTTGTTACCTGTTATGGGAAACATATCACATCATATAATATTCAACAAGAATGTATATCAAAATCATTTCTTTAAACCAAAATTTCACTTGTACAACTCATGTTTGGTTTTAGCTTGTGTCTTATCTCTGTGTGGTGTGTGTGTGTGTGTGTGTGTGTGTGTGTGTGTGTGTGTGTGTGTGGTCTCCTCCTCTGGCTGTCCTCTCTCAAAGAAAGAAGGATTTCTCCAGGGTATATATAAATACACTGTTATTCTCTTTGTAATATATGGCATCATTAATTAAAAACTAAATGTCTTCCTGAAAGGTGTGTCAAGATGTACAGCTTACCATCACCCAGAACTATAAAACAATATTTGTCTTTTTCACTGGAACACTGAGGGAAAAAAACGTTAGACGAAACAACAGAGAATCAAAACCTTTAACATTCCCTGCAGAATGTAGTTTTTAGCTGTGGGAAACATTGGGTGCTCGAGCATAGACCCACTGGCCCTCATTTATCATCCTAACGTAGAAACCAGCGCAGATATGAGCGCAGAAATCATCTTACGACAGGCTTCACGTGGGATTCATGAAAAGTTCGTATCACACCAATCAGAGCGTAAGAACGGTTGTACATTGATAAATGCGGCGGCTGGAAACGATCGTCATTTAAATATCACGCCCCAATATATTCTGGGTTTTGAGGCCTCGCCATTACAATTTACGACATGGCGAGACGTAATGAGAAGCGGAACTTTTCAGAGGTGGAGATTCATTTGCACTAACGTGTGTACTATTTGGCAGCCTGAAAACTGGTATTAAAGGCTGTAGAAAGAATGCGGGATGAAAAGAGATCACTGATGTGGTCAACAGTGTTGCCGTGGTAAATCAGACTCCAGCTGAAGTTTAGCCTATTTAATTTATACATCCTTGACACATTTTCTATAGTCCTAATAGTAATATACAGGCTTCTATTGCAATCTATTAGGCCTACATGTAGGTGTACCTATAATTAAATAAACACATGGTAGCGGAGTTTATGCAGTGTCTTTTATTTTACTTGTGTTCGTCGGAACGAGGCAACAGCTGAGGGAGAGCGCGTGTCCTCCGCCCCCCGTGCTGGACCCTGTCTCCTGACAGCAGAGGGGCTGGAAAAAAAAGCTGAAATAACTCGGTCAATGGCAGAAATAAATCATTCACTTGAAAGAGAAACAAAAACCTGAAGAATAAATAAAAAGGTTGTGCATCGTCATGTTTCCTGTATTGAATATCATTGCCAAACATAACACTATAGGCTACCTTTTAAAAGTGAGGAATAATATCCTGTCTCCTTCATATAGCCCTCAGTTGGGGCTGTTCTGGACACTGCTCTCTGGGCATCGGGTCATCTGGCTCCATCACTACATTTATGGCACCGTGTCTTCCTGTGTGATGTTGTGCAGAACCCCCCCAGGCTAAAACAATGTTGCAGACCGGCGCATAGAGGCCTTCTAAAAGAGCCAGATCTGCCATTGCTGATACGTGATCAACTGATGACTTCTCCTTCTCCTGTTAAACTGATTATGTGCTGCACCGCAAGTCCACACTGACTCAAAAACTTGCGTACACGAGTTCAGACCAGACGTGAGATTTGATCGCAGCCTACGCTCACGTCCAAATTGATAAATGCCGAGCTTTGCGTAGGAATCGGCGTACGCCTGTTTTAGGTCGTACGCACGTTTCATAAATGAGGGCCACTGTATTTACTGCTTGAAGGTCCTGTATAAAACAAAACTTTAACATTCATAATAAAATGATTCTTCTTATTTATGTTATTTGAGAAAATAAGTGTACGTGCTAGAGAATCTAAACATGGAACTATAACCCCCATCCGTCAATAAAGAGTTAAAAACACGGTCGGATTTCTGTCGATTACTTCCTGTTTTGCGTGTACTGATGTTTTCTGGGGCCTGTAGTCCAACAGCAGCTTGATGACTACAGGTTGACAATTTGTTAGCCAATCCACGTCACATTTGAGTGAACGCTGTATCTAAGACAAAAGTGGTGAAACATCAATAGATTAAAATGTTGCTTTTACCATGCAATTATGTCTGTTGTAGCCACACGTTCACTGAATATGTGAAACACTGTGAATACAACACATACGCTGTTGTATGGGTTTTCTATATTTTCCTGTCGATGGAGAAAAATGAACACATTATCAGTAGTGTCAGTCCAGTCAGTCAATTTTTACAAATAGTCACAAGGTGTCCTAGGTCTGTCTCCTCTTCTGTTGGAGACAAAGAAACATGAATGTGAGCTTTTGAGTTAGAAATTCTGAAAAACTTATTTAGTTTATCAGTCAAGGTGACAGCCACTGGACATGTGTATATGACTGTGGACAAAAGGAAACTCAAGCCCATCTTTTGATTTGTTCAACAAAAACTTTTCCAGCGTAATCTTCATCAGGGTCAAAAAGGTGACAAAAAGGAATGCATGTAATATTTGTGATTCCTTAAGCTTAGCTACAGGTGTCCCAATTTGTTTTACCGTAGTCAGGAGATTAACAGACTGACATGGTACATGTTCCATTACAATTTGTAAACAAATGCGTACTTTTAGGCTGTAACAAAAATATGTCAGCCAAAGAGCCACACAACTTTAAAGCCAGTGGGCAGAAGAATAAACATTCCTAAGACCTGTGGGTGAAAGAATGACTTTGATTTCAAATAGACATTTTAAAATCTCTACCTAATAAATTTACAGGACACTCAGATGAAAAGAAAAAAAAAAAAAAATTGTCTAGTTCAGGATCCTAAGGATCTGAATATACCCAAATCATAAGAATGGTGAACTTTTCCAAGATAACCATTCTTCTAACCATTTCTTTAAAGAAAAAAAAAACAGTTTACCAGAGAGCTTCTGATTTGAAGAACAAAGATCTTCACTAAACCCAAATTGTTGCTCCCCAAATCAACTAAAAATCCAATTTTCTTCCCTTGTATAATGCAATGTGTATACACATCAGATAAATACATTGAACACGATGAGCTATTTTCCAGAAGTTGTTTCTATTCAATGTGAAGTATTTGCGTCTAATTTTATCTGTTTATCGTGTAGGGTGTGTTTGTAGCGTGCAAAAAGCATGTCTTCATTGCAAGCATGTGTATATTTACGTGTATGTCCGTATAAACACTTTTTAGGGATCTGGCAGTCCCAGCATCGGGGGAGACTGCAGAGCCAGTTTCATATTCACGAACGCTTCAATAGCTTTGGCAGCAAAAGTCTTACAGTGACATTAGGAACATATACAGACATTTTAGGTGACAGGCTCAAGTAAAAATCCTAATCGTTAACACTAAACTGAAAAAGCTGCTATTCTCTTGCACCAAAAAACTTTTCGTGAGGAATAAAAAGCAGATGCAGCCTTGAGAGATGTACAGTAGAAAACACAAGCTGGGCACTAAAAAAAAAGGTGATATTGGTTGTCAGGTTTCATGCAGTCAGAGGCAGGGCCTCAGTGAGGTCATTTTAGCCACACTGTAATTAACAAAAGTGGTTACGTCAGTTGCATCATTACAAGAAATTCTCAATCTGTCAGGTGTTGAGGTTAAACCCATGTTAAAAGTGCACATTAAATCACTACCTAAACCAAATAAGTGGACATAATCATACACCAAGAATTGTTTTTCCCATGTACAGGAGAGAGGAACAGAGAATTCTTCTCTTACTGTTTGACCTGCAGCCCCAATTGACCAAATAGAATGACCAAATAATCTTCAGTGTCAAATCTTTAGCTCTAATAATCAAGTTATGTGAGTGGAACCCCTTTAACTTTACACTCAGTAATAGTAATTTTCTTGCAGGTTTCAGACGATAACATACTATAATGGTTTAACTGAATAAATTATTTTTCAGAACTTTCTAACCTATCAATTGTCCCTAATAGCAAAAACAAAAACAGTGTATCAGTGCAAAGCATTTCTTCATTGCATGAAGCGATTGTGTGTATGTCAGCACTACCTTCCTCATCAGCTGTTGGACTCAGTCAAACAGAGGGACTAGTGTTGTTCTTTGTCTGAGGTGTTTTTTTTTTTGCTTTTTCTTCGGACAGTTACATACCCACTGTCCAAAGTCCTTGCAGTACCAACACTGGTCTGGGTTCTAGGGCTCACCATTTTGCCCACGGTATCCGCCTTGGCATCTTCTTGCTTGACCACGTCCTTTGTGGGAGCGACCTTTTTCGGGTACTCGCTCCATATGTTGCCCACCAGACAAACGCTTCAAACATGGTTTTCTCACGTACTCATTGGTCCACCCGATGCAAGTGTGACGGATGCTGTCGGTCCTGTCCGAGAGTTGAGTCTGTGTCCTCTTCGTCCCTCTGTTTCTCCAGCTTGTCTTCCTGGTTTTTAGAGAAAGCTCAGAACGTGGGCTTTGGTTTAGTGATGGGTCGTTCGCGAATGAGTCGGCTCTAAGAGCCGGCTCTTGTAGGTGAACGACGGGAGCAGGCTCGCATATCCAAAGAGCCGACTCTATTTTTAAAAATATAGCCTATAGAAATTAAATGATTATGTAATAATGAAATAATGATTGAATTTTATTTTATTTAAAAAAATTGACTAATTCAAAGAACAAAAATATAATTATATTATCACACATTACTTTCGACTGTCTGATCAGCCTCCCATTCTGTTCCTGTCATTGTGAGACATTGTGAGTATGATTTCATTTAATAATTTAATTAGAATTGTTTTTCACACCTATCCTAGTCAAAACATAAATTTTTTTAAAGAGCCGTTTGTGAGCCAAAAGAGCCAGCTCTTTTCAGTGAGCTGAGTCAAACAAGGCGGCTCACGAAAAAGAGCCGGAATGCCCATCACTACTTTGGTTAGAACTCATGAGGAGGTTATTGGTGCATGTGTGTTTTTGCATTCTTTCCCTGAATCACTATTTTATCTATATTTTAAAACATTCTTTGTTTTTCCTGTACTCAGTAGCTTTAAATCCTCTGTCTTAATTAGTTTTCCCCCTTTAATTTTCTTTCTCCTTCTTCTAAATCCTGTTTTAGCATTCTCAGCTTTGCCACCCTCAGGGAACAATTTGGCAGAAAGCTAAAGCTTTTTGACCAGTATGACAGACATCGCAAACAATCCAGTCCATATTTCTGATTCATGATTCATTCATTTTTCTTAATTAGGATTGTGTGATTGTGTGACCAGTTGGAGTTAAGGTCGCATTAAATTTTACTCTGATTGTGTTTGAATCATTGCCAACAACATAAACTTTGAATCAAGTTAATTACAGGACAACTCAGTCATTTAGTAAACTGGGGAGCCGTCTCCAAACCCTCTGTTTCTAAGAAGAGTTTACCTCCTGGCGTCCATGCCGGCCTATCTACGGCATCAGCCCGGCCTTTGGCTCCGCAACAATTGCCGCAGGAGATGCGGAAAAAGAGGCAGAGTTCGTGTAAGCTCAGAGCTTACCTGGCATCACCCTAGACACGCGATCCGGGCCATCCGTGTGTCGGGTTTTCCGCGCCTGCAATCCACGGCGTTCTCCGGTACACAGATACCGATGGCTCCAGTTGATGGTCCCGGATTCCGAATGCAAAGATCCCCGCCGTTGGAGCAGGATGCGCTCCAGGCGAGGCTGCGTACCTGGGAATCTCCGCCCCCTCGATCGTGCTTCCCAACAGACTGAGCGGCGCTCAAATTGCATGGCGCTGATCAACACCAGATCACTCACAAACAAGACTTTTGTCCTCAATGACTTTTTTACAACCAATGCTTTAGACTTTCTTCTGTTGACGGAAACCTGGCTGAAACCAGGTGATGACAGCGCCTTCTCGGAGCTCCTCCCCCCCAGCTGTTCTTTCCTCAACTCTCCGCGAGCGTCAGGTCGAGGTTGGGGGCTGGCCACGCTCTTCAAGGATGAGTACAGATGCAGATCGTTACCTGCACTCTGTTATAATAGTTTTGAACTTCAGCTGTTTGTGGCTGACTTGGATTCTCCTGTGTTGTGTGCAGTTATTTATCACCCACCAAAAGTCAACAAGGATTTTATATGTGAGCTTTCAGACTTTTTAGCTGATGTTGTTCCAAAATACGACAAGCTCCTGGTTTGTAGGGACTTCAATATTCATGTGTGTTGCCCCTCTAACCCACTTGCTAATGATTTTAAATCACTTTTAATCTCTTTTGGTCTTAATCAGTGTGTGGAAGGGCCAACACATCATCTTGGACACACCCTGGACCTCATTATTTCTTATGGGCTTTAAGTTTCACTAAGTGAAATAAAAGAAACTGGTATCTCAGATCATTTCCCCATCAGGTTTGAAATCAGTGTACCACCACCTGCTAGTAAGCCTGTCTCTTCAGCTTCTAGGCGCCGCTGCATCACCTCCTCTTCAGCTGGAGAGTTTGCTTTGGCATTCGGAGGCTCACAGTTCTGTGTCATGAATGGTGTGGTATCTCCCTCTTATCCAGATGACATTCTCTCTTTGTTCCACTCCACGGGCACTGAAATTTTAGACTCTATTGCCCCTCATCATGTCTGGACTAAATCTATTAAACCTAAGGCAGACCCCTGGCTAAATGACTCCACAAGGGCCCTTAGGCAACAGGACAATTTGCAAGTATCACTGGGTTAATTAAGAGACCAGAAGGCTGTGAAGGTTGCGAAGATGCAACATCTCTCTTCCATAATAGCTAACAGTTGCCATGAACCCAGAGTGTTATTTAATACTATTAACTCTGTTGTGAATCCATGCACCTCTGATCCAACAGAGGTTTCAACTAGTACCTGTTAGAAGTCTCTCTGTTATTTTATTGACAAAGTTGCATCTGTCAGGCAATACGCCAGTGTTAGTTTTAATGTGTTTGTACCTGCTGCTCCTATGCATTCTGCTGTGTTTGAGGAATTTCAGCCAGTTTCTCTGACATTGCTTCCAGAGAGTGCAACACATGAAACCTACCCACTGTCCGTTAGACATTGTTCCCGCCAGGATAGTGAAGGAGGTTTTTAGTGACACCATTGGGCCGAGTCTACTCACTTTTTTTAATTCTTGTCTCAGTTTAGGTTCTGTCCCGGCTGCCTTTAAACATGCTGTGGTCAGGCCCCTACTTAAGAAGCCTAATCTTGACCCTACAGTGTTGTCCAATTTTAGACCAGTCTCTCATCTGCCTTTTCTGTCAAAGGTTTTGGAAAAAGTTTTTTTTATACAGTTACAAGCCTTTTTGCAATTGAACTCTGTGTTTGAAAAAATTCAATCTGGTGTTAGATCACGTCACAGCACTGAGTCTGTACTGATTACAGTGCACAAGGATATTGCCTTGTCTGTAGATGCCGGGATTCCTAGTGTTTTAGTGCTATTGGACCTCACAGCGGCGTTTGATATGGTAGACCATGCAGTCCTCCTCTCTTGCCTTGATCAGCGTGTAGGCATCCGAGGCTCGGCACTTCAATGTTTTAGCTCCTATTTGGCGAATAGGAGCTTTTCTGTTATGATTGGTGACTACTCCTGGTCAACTGCTCCTCTCTCTTGTGGGGTACCCCAGGGTTCAATTCTTGGCCCAATCCTGTTTTCTTTATATATATTGCCATTAGGGGCTATTATAGGAAAGCACAACTTATCTCTTCACTGTTATGCAAATGATTTGCAAATTTATTTGCCTATCAAACCGAATGACAGTGTCGCATTAGACTCCCTGCTTAGTTGTATCAATGATATTAAGTTGTGGCTGTCATAAAACTTTCTTAACTTGAACGAAGATAAAACGGAGTGTATCATCTTCAGTACTTCAGGCATGACAAACGGTCCATCTTTGAGTTTGGGAGCACTGGCTTCATATTTTAAGCCAGCTGTCAGAAATTACGGGGTTACTTTTGAATGCAACATGAAACAAATCAGCAATGTTGTTAGAATGAGCTTTTTCCAGCTCTGTCTACTAGCTTAAGTTAAGCCATTCCTTAACAGGCATGATCTAGAAAAAGCAATCCATGCTTTTATTAGTTCAAGGTTGGATTACTGTAATGCTCTCTATGTTGGTTTGAATCAAACCTCCATCTCACGCCTTCAACTTGTGCAAAATGCTGCTGCTCGCTTTTTAACAAATACATCTAGACGTGCACACATCACTCATGTCTTTACACCCTACATTGGCTCCCTGTTCGTTTTAGAATAGATTTTAAGATTTTATTGTTTGTTTTTAAGGCCCTTAATGTCCTGGCCCCAGAGTACCTATCCAACATTTTAACCCTGCGTGAGCACAACCGGTCTCTGCGGTCTTCTAACCAACTGGTTTTAGAAGTGCCAAGGTCAAGGTACCAACGGTGGGGTGATCAGGCTTTTGCGGTTGCTGCCCCGAGACTCTGGAACAAGTTACCCCCTGATATTCGCACGATTACAGATGTTGCTCTTTTCAGGTCTAAACTCAAGACCTACCTGTTTAGAATGGCTTTTAATACGCAGTAGTGGTGTGACAATTTCCTCTTCCTGTTTCTGTGTAACCTTTTATGATTTTACTGTTTTCTATGTTTCATTCTTCTTATTGCAAGATATGTTGTCTATTCTTAGTTCCAGATGTGAAACACTTTGGATACTTGCTGGTTGTTGTAAAGCGCTATACAAATGAATTTTGATTGATTGAATGATTGATAAAAGCTGAAGTCAGCAGAGTATTTAAATGAGATTTGAGCTCTGTTGTAATCAGTGTTGCTGCGTTCATTATCGCATACTTTTTCTTTGGGACATGAAACTCTGAGATAAAATCGCAGCTTGAGCTTTGAGCCTGCTCACATATGCTTCACAGAGGATTGTGGGTCAGAAAGGCAGGCTGGCTTGCATAGTGAAAAATTGCAACTGGGTGCATCAGGACACATTTTTGGCATTCTGCATTTAACATTATATGTATTGGGATATACTATGTCTTTCCCTGTCATACTAATGGTAGTATGGGCATTGCAACACACCCAATATCTCTCTCAAAGCACTCCTCTTCCAGGAATGAAGCAGAACTTTATAACCCCTCCCTCCTCTTCTTCCTCTCAAACACAGCCAGCTCCACTATGTGCACATATTTCCTTGTTCCCTCCCCTTCAGAGCTATAGTTTGCAGATGGGTGTAACCAACATGCTGGGGAAAGTACAACAGCGTATCAAATGCTTTTATTACATCAGAGCTGAGACTAGTCTCACTTCTCAGGAAGTGAGACACAAGACAGTCAGACAGTCGATGTTACTGAGCGAGAGGTGAAATGGCGCAGAAAGGAGTTCAGCTTGCCTGGGAAACCTTCTCTTGTTCCATCTGTCTGGATCTACTGAAGGATCCGGTGACTCTTAACTGTGGACACAGCTTTTGCATGAAATGTATTAAAAGCAACTGGGATGAAGAGGATTGTAAGTACAGCTACAGCTGCCCTGAGTGCAGGAAGATGTTCACACCGAGGCCTGTCCTGCTGAAAAACACCATGTTAGCAGCTTTGGTGGAGGAGCTGAAGAAGACTGGACTCCAAGCTGCTCCTGCTGATCACTGCTTTGCTGGAGCGGAAGATGTGGCCTGTGATTTCTGCACCGGGAGAAAACTCAAAGCCATCAAGTCCTGCCTGGTGTGTCTGATCTCTTATTGTGAGAAACACCTTCAGCCTCATTACGATATAGCTAAGTTAAAGAAACACAAGCTGGTGGAGCCGTCCAAGAAGCTCCAGGAGAACGTCTGCTCTCGTCATGATGAGGTGATGAAGATGTTCTGTCGTATTGATCAGCAGTGTATCTGTTATCTCTGCTTAATGGACAAACATAAAGGCCACGATACAGCCTCGGCTGCAGAAGAAAGGACTGAGAGGCAGAAAAAGCTCGAGGGAAGTCGCCAGACCATCCAGCAGAGAATCCAGGACAGAGAGAAAGATGTGAAGCTGCTTCGACAGCAGGCGGAGGCCATCGATCGCGCCGCTGATAAAGCAGTGGAGGACAGCGAGAAGATCTTCACCGAGCTGATCCGTCTCCTGGAGAAAAGAAGCTCTGATGTGAAGCAGCAGGTCAGATCCCAGCAGAAAAGAGAAGTGAGTCGAGTCAAAGAGCTTCAGGAGAAGCTGGAGCAGGAGATCACTGAGCTGAAGAGGGAAGACGCTGAGCTGAAGAAGCTCTCAAACACAGAGGATCACAACCAGTTTCTACACAACTACCCCTCACTGTCACCACTCAGCCAATCAGCATCCAGCATCCATATCCGTCCTCTGAGCTGCTTTGAGGACGTGACAGCGGCTGTGTCAACAACAGGACGTACTGAGAGAGAAGAGGACAAATGTCTCACTGACAGGGACTGAAGTTTACGTTTTACTACCACAACCAGAGCCCGAGACCAGAGCTGGATTCTTGAAATATTCACGTGAAATCACACTGGATCCAAACACAGCAAACACACAGCTGTTATTATCTGAGGGGAACAGGAAAGCAACATTAATGAGTCAACATCAGTCTTATTCTAGTCACCCAGACAGATTCACTAACATGTGGCAGGTCCTGAGTAGAGAGAGTCTGACTGGATGTTGTTACTGGGAGGTGGAGAGGAGAGGAAGAGTTCATGTAGCAGTCACATACAAGAATATCATCAGAGCAGGGGGGTCAGATGAAAGTGTATTTGGACAAAATGACAAATCTTGGGCGTTAGATTGTATCAAAAACAAATATACATTTTGGTCCAACAAAGTCCAAACTCCCGTCTCAGGTCCTGAGTCCTCCAGAGTAGGAGTGTACCTGGATCACAGTGCAGGTATTCTGTCCTTCTACAGCGTCTCTGAAACCATGACTCTCCTCCACAGAGTCCAGACCACATTCACTCAGCCGCTCTATGCTGGACAAAGGGTTTATTGGCCTTTTGGAGACTCTGCTGAGTTGTGTAAACTGAAATAGACAGAAGTAATTTAAGGGTTAAATTCTGTCATTCTGAGTCATTTTTTTTATAAAAGAAAAAAAAACAGTTAAGATCTGTTATTTTACCTTTGATTGTTGAAACAAGGACGATATGTTAAAAAAGATCTTTACCGAGATGATCTGTAGATATTAGCGGTTTTTTATTCATGTATTTCTCCACATTATGTATCTGCGGGACAGGAAGATGTCTGTTAAATAGGGATATCCTGTAATCCCATGTGGGACGGGCCAAATGTTTGGCGTGACACAGACATCAAATCAACTTAAAAGTGTATTTAGTTTCTTTTCCACTACATGGCTCTGAAGAGAGAAAGCACCAGACCTCCTTTATCCTGCACACTTTGTTCTCTTTGTGGACATTTTTAACAATTTTTCGTTTTTCTGAGTCAACATTTTCAATGAAAAACCTTTTATCAACGTTTTGGTCGTCTTTTTCGACACTTTTGTGGCTTTTGCCCCCCGATGTTTTTGTCACTTTTTTCAACGTTTGTCGACTTTTTCTGGGCCATTTGAATTTTTGTATTTTTATTTTTATTTTTTTATTTGTCACTTTTATTTTAACATTTGTCACTTTTTTTAATGTTCTTTTATCAATAGTTTTTTCTTCAAATGCTGTAAAATTGACTAAAACACCCAAATTCAATGAAAGTAGTGAACTTATTTTTTGAACTTGTTAAGAGCGTTGTATGGAACCATCCATGTCATTTTTTTGGATATTTGGTTGAAAGAAACCCAAATTTCTAATATAGAAACTTTTTTGACAATGGGTCAAAGTTGACCCGAGGACAACAGGAGGTTTAAAGATATCTAGATTTACATGTATTTGTTTGGCGGACCAAATGTTGTTATCATAATGATAATCAATAACTCATTCTTCTCTTTTGCATAGCTGAGATTCTGGTTCTTTGTGGATGAAGTGAATGTGTTGATGAAATCATTGAACAAGAGTCTTTCAACAGACTGTACTGATGGGATGTGTGAACAAACTGAAGCTTTACCTGATGAATAAACTAACAAGAACAAAGTATTTTCTTCTTGTCTTCATTCCAGGGTTTTTATACGAAGCTGACGGAGAAAATTTGAAACTGATATGAAAGTATAACTAAGGCATTTTTCCTCCTGAAACACCACAAAGTACAGTTTTCATGTTTAGAGTCAGTCAGCCTATGTCCTTTCAACTTTCCTCACTAAAACTGCTCCATCACAGAGAAATGAGCAGAGTTTTCTATCACTTCTTCACAGCGTTTAGAAATGTGTGTTAGAGCATTTCAATAGTGTATATTAGAGCATTCAGTAGTGTGTTAGGGAATTTCTCTGTTTTCTGTGTTAAACACTACTGCAGGTATTCATGAACAACTGTTGCTCGTGATTTACAGAGGTGGAAGACTTACTCAGATCATGTTTTGCAGTACAGTAGAAAAAAACGTGTTGTAGAGTTACAAATAACTTGTCAGTTAAAAGTCCTGCATTCAACATCTTCCTTAAGTAATAGTAGAAAAGTATTATCAAAATATAAAGTACCAAAAGTAAAATTGCTCATTATGTAGTGTAATTTATCTTATTTTATTGGATTATATTATGATCTAATAAATTGTATTAAATAGGACTGATAATTTAAATAAAACATTTTATTTAATTCAAGTAGACTGCTTGTTCCTAATTATTTTTTAGGGTTTAACATGTATAAAGATTTACATTTTCCTCTCATACTTCTGTTGGAATGTGTACGAAGTTGGCATTGACTTTCATTTGAAATGGTATTAAAAAGGTCTTTAAAAGCCTTGAATTTAAGTTGGAGGATCCTGGGGTACCCTATATATTGTTCGTGTTTGTCTGTTAAATGTCACTTTTTCATTATAGCCTAGGCCGTACATCACAAAAAAAGAATTATAGGAATCTTATAGTAAGCCAATTTTGGAACAATATTATAGTATGGTAATCTTATAGAAATAGGCTACTATAGGCTTAGTATTTTGGGACATACTGTAAAAGTATTACAGTATTTTGGAGACTATTATAAGACTGTAGGCTACTGTAGGTACATTATGGAGGGTAAGGTTATTATAGAGATCATAAGTAACCTGGGCTATGAGTAATTACTATGTCCTAGGACCAGCTGAAGTGACTGGTAAGCATGTGAACTAAACGCATTATAAAAAAATTATAACTAAACTAAAACTGTAATGTCTGTTTGCAAAACTAACTCAAATAAAATAAAAGTATCGAGTAAATGTCCTTCGTTTTCATCTTTGTCAATGTCTTTCACAGAGCAAATAACTTTATATCTTTTAGAGTTGACATTTACGACCATAGACCTGTTTTATTCAGTCTATGCCGTAGACATAGTTTCCGACTGGGAACCCAGAAATTCTGACATTCCACGTCAAATTGAACACAACATGTCCATACACCTCGCCTGGCATCATAGCGGTACCGAAACTCGGAAGAAAGCGGCAGAGTCCTATTTCATTATGACTGTGTCAGATAACAGCAAGTGCCTCGCAGTGGAAGGTGGTAAAATACATGGACAAAGTCAAAAAAATCCCACGAATTTGAAAGTACATTTGAGAAGCGCACACAAACTAGGAGGCTAACCTAGCTTACCTTAACAAGCAGTGACAGGGCAAGAAGAACGCAAAGCCCCCTTCCCCCAAAACAGAAGCTAACCCCGGTAACGTTACGGGCATGGATCAATGGGGCCAGGGCATGGATGTATGGGTACAGGGCATGGATGTATGGGTACAGGGCATGGATGTATGGGTACAGGGCATGGAGGTATGGGGCCAGGGAATGGATCTATGGGGCCAGGGCATGGGTGTATGGGTACAGGGCATGGATCTATGGGGCCAGGGCATGGATGTATGGGTACAGGGCATGGATGTATGGGGCCAGGGCATGGATCTATGGGGCCAGGGCATGGATGTATGCGTACAGGGCATGGATGTATGGGTACAGGACATGGATGTATGGGTACAGGGCATGGATGTATGGGTACAGGGCATGGATGTATGGGGCCAGGGCCAGGCAGCATGACGGAGACAACCGCAGGACAGAGAACACTACAGACGGGCTTTCACCGGTGACCAGATAGCTGCTGGTTAGTAAATACGCATGAACACTAAAAGTGTGAGGAAGTGTGGGTTAATATGTGTGTTGATAGTGGGATGTCTACACTACTGTGTGAGTCGATTGACGATTGAAAACACCTGTCTTTTTTAGTCTGTTGGCTATTTAGGTTTTTTCCTGGTACACGTTACTTAAACATTTTGCACTTATTGCTGTGTCTTGTGTAGACTGTTTACATATTTGTGCTCATCATCATATGTACATTTTATGTACTGGGGTCTGTTCCAGAAAGCAGTTTTAGTGAAAACTCTGAGCTTGTTAACCCTGCGATGAGGGAAACTCTGGGTTTTCCGTTTCAGAAGGAGAGGTAACTTAACCTCAGAGTCAGTTACTATGGTAACTTAACCTCAGAGTCAGTTACTATGGTAACTTCACCTCAGAGTCAGTTACTATGGTAACTTCACCTCAGAGTCAGTTACTATAGTAACTGAGCTTGTGAACCTAACCTGGTCGAGAGCAGGCTTTCATCAAGAAACCTTGAGTTTCTCTCAGTCTCCTCCCTCTGACACAGCGCTCTTTCATTTCCTCATTCATTCATTCAGTCTGTTTCAGGCGCATTTTAATGCAGTTTGTTATCTGCATGAATAAAAAAACTTATTGGTTTATATTAAGCAGATTATAAAACGTTTTTTTCTCAAAGATGTCATGTCTATTTGTCGACGATCCCGTTGATGAAAAAGCTGTATTAATTCATAGAGAGTTTACGTCGGGAGATGATATTGAGTCCCGAAACTAGATTTCATTTCCACAAAACCGATTTGAGAGGAATTTTTTTTATCAAAGTCCATTAGGTATGTAGATACATTATCCGTCCTCATATCACTAACATCAACCATTGTGGACAGTCTTTAACATCCAGCAGATTCTTTGTGTCGCATTACGTTTTTTTCCAAACGGCAGTTTTCTTTATAAAAGTGTGGCTGATCATACTGTAATAGTAAAGCCACTGTAGGCAGAGCCATCAGAAAAGTGTGACTCGCTCTGAAACATTAACCAGTGAGAGCCATTAAAAAGAAATAAATGATTATACATTGTAGTTCTCTTAATGATCATACTGCTGCAGCCTCAGAATGGGATTAGTATAGTTTACCTTTTTGCCTGCAGGATTGCACCTAAATTAAATTATAGGTGTAATACAATTCCAGTTTTCACCAGTAATATTATAAGTTAACTGTGATTAAATATGAAATTCATAGACTGTGAATGCGTACGCATTGAATCGAGCAGCAATTTTCTCCCACACCAATTTTCTCTCTGTTGCAGCAGCAGCAGCTGTCTTGCTTTTTTAACGAAATGCATGTTCAAACTTGCTGTTTGTGCGCATGAGTATTTCCGCTAACCCGAATCGTAGAATCATGGCTCCATTCATGCTGCCTTTTTATAGTGGTGGTGCACGTGTGTAACACTGAGTGAACATACTCCGAGTTGATTGAATCAACTCAAATCAGCTGTTCTGGAACCGAAAACTCAGAGTATGTTAAACCTCCTTCCTGGAATGGACCCAGGGTGTTATTGTTGAATACATAATAGGTTGTATGGTTTTTTTTAAGTTATTACAGTTTTTTTCGATTGCTAAACGACGAGTGGGCACAACTGGAGTCACATGTGCAAAACTCTAACCCCAGTCTGCACAGCAGCAGTTCATGTGGACCAAACTCTAGTTCATTTCTCATTGCTTGAACACAGTTTTCAAAACTCTACACACTTATCAGATTACTTTAACCACAACGTGCACAACACTGTAGATTTACAGCACTTGGTTCAAATGCTAACACACTGCTGTCAAAACTGTAAACCACACATTCAAAACAGAATAGATTTCAGTCTGGTGCCTATCAAACACTGCTGATTGCAATTTTAGCTGAAAGCTTAAGTAGGTGTCTTATTTTAGACTAGTTAGTGAACATGTATACGGTATTTATATAGAGAAAGATCAGAAAGCCTTTTTTGTATATAAACACCAAATAAGAATGAAACTATTATACACTGTACTGTTTGAAAGAAACAGGTAAAAGAGCAAAGATACCAATGTGTCCAGGTAAGATGGCTGAGGTTATATACACAGCTATAAAAAAAGTGAAAAACACTATATCTTTACAATAGTTAAACTGCATTCTTACTTTTTTTTTCAGAAAGTAATGGAGGTGAAAGCAATAGAAACACCACATTCATTAGTATTTAGAGATGATGCAGACATCTAATGTGATGAAGAAAACTAGCAACATGATGCTGGAGAGAGGCAGGATTAGTCACACTATTCTTTGGTACTGTTACGTATGTACCTTTAGTTTTTTTCCCCCAGTAATTCCATAAATTACTAGAGACAAAATACTTTATTGAAGAAAACTGCTGATTTTCATTCCTTCTTGTTTACCTTATGTAAAAATTGGTATGCTATACAATCTATATTTTTTCCTTAAATGAACTGTTGAGTAGTGTCAAGTCACTCAAATTGTTCAAACTGTAAAGAAGAGAAAGTTTATGATTTGTGTATTGGTGTTTGACGCTAGTTTTTTTACCCTCAGTGTGCTCTAAGTGTGTGTGTGTGTGTGTGTTATGTCAGTGAGGCTTGTGCATAGTGTTTGGCTGCACTGAGCCTGTTTTGAGACGTGTGTTAAGAGTTGTGTTGCTTTGAATGAGTTTTGCAGGTGATGTGAACTGTTTAGCTTAAGTGACTCTTGGTAGTGGAGACTGTTGTTAGAGTTTTGCACATGTGACTCCAGTTGTGCCCACTGTTAGCAATCGGAAAAAACTGTATTACATAATGTTTTTCTAACTTTTTTTTTTTTTTTTTGCCCCTGACAAATAACCCATATTGCAAAAAAAGACTAAAACTAATAAAAGCTAAACTAAAACTGAGCATTTTCAAAAAAATTACAAATTAAATAAACTAGCAAACCTACTTTAAAAACTAATTAAAACTAAACTGAATTTGAAAACTATACTGAATTTGAAAACAAAACGTCTAAACGAAATAAAAATAAAAACTAATAAAAAATGTCTAACTATAATAACCTTGGTTGTTTCTCAAAAAAGTTTTTAAGGGTTGGCAGGTCTGGATTTAGAGTGAGCCTCGGATGTACCACGTCTGGCTCCGCCCCCTAGGACATGAAGTACTCTGTGAGTACTTTGCACACACTTCTTTACCTGATCACTCCATCATTACTTAAGTTATTTAAGTTAATTACAGGACAACTGTGGTGGGGCTTACCTCTACGCACAGTCTCGGTTCTGGAACCGTACTCCTGGATAGGGGTTGGACTCTTTTCTTCTCCGGAGTTGCCCAGGGTGTGAGGCGCCGGGCGGGTGTGGGGATACTCACAAGCCCCCAGCTGAGCGCCGCTACGTTGGAGTTTACCCCGGTGGACGAGAGGGACGCCTCCCTACGCCTGCGGGTTGTGGGGGGGAAAACTCTGACTGTTGTTTGTGCATATGCACCAAACAGGACTTCGGAGTATTCGGCCTTCTTGGAGACCTTGACTGGAGTCCTGCATGGGGCGCCAGTGGGGGACTCCATTGTTCTGCTGGGGGACTTCAACGCACATGTGGGCAATGATGGAGACACCTGGAGGCGTGATTGGGAGGAACGGCCTCCTGATCTAAACCAGAGTGGTTGTTTGTTGTTGGACTTCTGTGCTAGTCATGGATTGTCTATAACGAACACCATGTTCGAACATAGTGATGTACCTGGTACCAGAGCACCCTAGGCCGAAGGTCAATGATCGATTTGCCGTATGTTTTGGACACTCGGGTGAAGAGAGGGGCAGAGCTGTCAACCGATCACCATGTGGTGGTGAGTTGGGTCAGGGGGTGGGGGAAGACTCTGGACAGACCTGGTAAGCCCAAACGTGTAGTGCGGGTAAATTGGGAACGTCTGGAGGAGGCCCCTGTCCGACAGACTTTCAACTCACACCTCCGGCGGAGCTTTTCGTGCATCCCTGTGGAGGCTGGGGGCATTGAACCCGAGTGGACAGTGTTCAAAGTTTCCATTGCTGAAGCTGCGGCGAGGAGCTGTGGTCTTAGGGTCTTAGGTGCCTCAAGGGGCGGTAACGCATGAACACCGTGGTGGACACCAGTGGTCAGGGAAGCCGTCCGACTGAAGGAGTCTTTCCGGGATATGTTATCCCGGAGGACTCCGGAGGCAGTTGCAGGGTACCGAAGGGCCCGAAGGGCTGCAGCCTCTGCCGTGAAAGAGGCAAAGCAGCGGGTGTGGGAGAAGTTTGGAGAAGACATGGAGAAGGACTTTCGGTCGGCACCAAAGTGCTTCTGGAAAACTGTTCGCCACCTCAGGAGGGGGAAGCGGGGAACCATCCAAGCTGTGTACAGTAAGGATGGGACACTGTTGACCTCAACTGAGGAGGTAATAGGGCTGTGGAAGGAGCACTTTGAAGAACTCCTGAATCCGACTAATATGCCCTCTATGTTAGAGGCAGAGCTGGAGGATAACGGGGATTGTCGTCGATTTCCCAGGCGGAAGTCACTGATGTAGTCAAACAACTCCACAGTGGCAAAGCCCCGGGATTGATGAGATCCGTCCAGAAATGCTCAAGGCTCTGGGTGTGGAGGGGCTGTCCTGGTTGACACGCCTCTTCAACATTGCGTGGAAGTCTGGGACGGTGCCAAAGGAGTGGCAGACTGGGGTGGTGGTTCCCCCTTTAAAAAGGGGGGACCAGAGGGTGTGTGCCAATTACAGGGGTATCACACTTCTCAGCCTCCCTGGTAAAGTCTACTCCAAGGTGCTGAAAGGAGGGGTTCGGCCGATAGTCGAACCTCGGGTTGAGGAGGAACAATGTGGATTCCGTCCTGGTCGTGGAACAACGGACCAGCTCTTCACTCTCGCAAGGATCCTGGAGGGAGCCTGGGGGTATGCCCAAACGGTCTACATGTGTTTTGTGGATTTGGAGAAGGCGTATGACCGGGTCCCCCGGGAGATACTGTGGGAGGCGCTGCGGGAGTATGGAGTGAGGGGGTCTCTACTCAGGGCCGTCCAATCTCTGTACGACCAAGGTGAGAGCTGTGTCCGGGTTCTCGGCGGTAAGTCGGACTCGTTTCAGGTGAGGGTTGGTCTCCGCCAGGGCTGCACTTTGTCACCAATCCTGTTTGTAATATTTATGGACAGGATATCGAGGCGTAGTCGGGGTGGGGAGGGGTTGCAGTTCGGTGGGCTGGGGATCTCATCGCTGCTCTTTGCAGATGATGTGGTCCTGATAGCATCATCGGCCTGTGACCTTCAGCACTCACTGGATCGGTTCGCAACCGAGTGTGAAGCGGTTGGGATGAGGATCAGCACCTCTAAATCGGAGGCCATGGTTCTCAGCAGGAAACCGATGGAATGCCTTTTCCAGGTAGGGAATGAGTCCTTACCCCAAGTGAAGGAGTTCATGTACCTTGGGGTTTTGTTCGCGAGTGAGGGACAATGGAGCGGGAGATTGGTCGGAGAATCGGGCGCAGCGGGTGCGGTATTACATTCAATCTATCGCACCGTTGTGATGAAAAAGATAGCTGAGCCAGAAGGCAAAGCTCTCGATCTACCGGTCAGTTTTCGTTCCTACCCTCACCTATGGTCATGAAGGCTGGGTCATGACCGAAAGAACGTGATCCAGGGGTACAAGCGGCCGAAATGGGTTTCCTCAGGAGGGTGGCTGGCGTCTCCCTTAGAGATAGGGTGAGAAGCTCAGTCATCCGTGAGGAGCTTGAGTACAGCCGCTGCTCTTTGCGTCGAAAGGAGCCAGTTGAGGTGGTTCGGGCATCTGGTAAGGATGCCCCTGGGCGCCTCCCTAGGGAGGTGTTCCAGGCACGTCCAGCTGGGAGGAGGCCTCGGGAAGACCCAGGACTAGGTGGAGGGATTATATCTCCAACCTGGCCTGGGAACGCCTCGGGATCCCCCAGTCGGAGCTGGTTAATGTGGTTCGGGAAAGGGAAGTTTGGGGTCCCCTGCTGGAGCTGCTCCCCCCGCGACCCGACACCGGATAAGCGGACGAAGATGGACATGGACAGGACAACTCAGTCATTTAGTAGACTGGAGAGCTGTCTCCAAACCCTGTTATTCTAAGAAGAGTTTACCTCCTAAAAGCAGAAGTCAGCAGAGTTTTTAAATGAGAAATGAGCTCTGTTGTAAACAAGTGTTGCTGCGTTCATTATTGCATACTTTTTCTTCGGGACATAAAACTCTGAGATAACATTGCAGCTTGGACTTTGAGACGCTGGCTTGCATACTGCAAAATGCAACCAGAGTACATCAGGACACATTTAAGGCATTCTGCATTCATTCAATCATTATTTGTATTGGGATATACTATATCTTTCCCTGTCATACTAATGGTAGTACGGGCATTGCAACGTAGCGAGAATGTCTCTTACAGCGCTCCTCTTCCAGGAATGAACAAAGCTTAATAACCCCTCCCTCCTCTCTCAAACACAGCCAGCTCCACTCTGTGATCATATTTCCTTGTTCCCTCCCCTTCACAGCTACAGTTTGCAGATGGGTGTAACCAACATGCTGGGGCAAGTACAACAGCGTATCACTGCTGTTATTATATCAGAGCTCAGACTAGTTTCACTTCTCAGGAAGTGAGACTCAAGACAGTCAGACAGTTGTCACTGAGCGAGAGGTGAAATGGCGCAGAAAGGAGTTCAGCTGGACCGGGAAACCTTCTCTTGTTCCATCTGTCTGGATCTACTGAAAGATCCGGTGACTATTAACTGTGGACACAGCTACTGCATGAACTGTATTAAAAGCCACTGGGATGAAGAGGATCGTAAGTACAGCTACAGCTGCCCTGAGTGCAGGAAGATGTTCATACCGAGGCCTGTCCTGCTGAAAAACACCATGTTAGCAGCTTTAGTGGAGGAGCTGAAGAAGACTGGACTCCAAGCTGCTCCTGCTGATCACTGCTATGCTGGAGCTGAAGATGTGGCCTGTGATGTCTGCACCGGGAGAAAACTCAAAGCCATCAAATCCTGCCTGGTCTGTCTGATCTCTTATTGTGAGAAACACCTTCAGCCTCATTTTGAATCCCCT